>NC_056700.1:5235654-5460796 GCF_018831695.1 Puntigrus tetrazona
GAAAATGGTAACAGACACTTATTGTATAATCTCTCTTTCCCTCTGTTGATCAATTCAGCCCAACTTGCTGTAATATACAGTATGAATCAACTTCCCCAGGTCCACTCCAACTGGAAACAGTGTGAGAATACTGTTACATCTGATTTATTACCTCTAACCAAGCTGCAAGTTATTCCTATGCAAATTGAAATACAATCTAAAAAATACACCAGGAAACTCAAATTTTTTCCACATTATATATATTTCCCCCTTTTCCTCTAAAATGCTAAAAGCCTAATTGTATCACTCTATTACTCTGCAGTTGTCAGCTGTGTTTGAGTATTTGCCTGAATATATAGCAAGATGTCTCTGTGATGATGCATGTGTGGACCCATCAAGTTTCCAGATGTACCAAGGTGGCACTGGAAAAACTGGATCACAGGTCCTTCCGTCCCACGAAGCATGATCAATGCCCTGTGAGCCTCAGACCCATGTACTTGGTCCGAGACTGTAACAAAACAGCTTAGCTGGACCCTTTTCCTCTTTGGATACAGAGCTCATGAGAGCATTCTCACCAAGTGTAACTGATATGGGACTGAACTTTTATTTCACTGCATACCTCAGTGCTTAGGGCGTAATCAATCAAAATGATCCCGTTTGTTACTTGTGTTTCGAAATTCACGTATGATGCTGGAGAAAACCGACTGCTCAACACTCCGGTAAGACCTTGTGGTTTCTTTGAAAATGTAAGGAAGATATTCTCAGAGGAGTTCAGGCACTGAAGTCTGCTCAAGATGCTACCACACCCTAACTGCCAGGCGCTACATATCTTTAGTCTGTGGATGCATCCAGCCCCCATTGCATCCGACACGTTTTTCTTGTAAGCAAAAAGAAAATGAGTAAAATTTAAAGAAAACAAGTTTCCACTCATAATGACTTTGTGATTTGGCGTTCATGTGCTTTCAGCTTTCATTAAATGTGATTTATCAGAAATGATTTGAACACACTGAAACTCTCTGCAAGTTGTAGCCCTCCAGGAATTGAATTTTGAGACCACAGATATAGACACTAAGGCCGTGTTTCATAGACAGGGCTCAGCCTAAGCCAGGATTAGGCCATAGTTCAATTAAGAGAGTCTGGAACTGAAAGCATGTCACACAATGCCACCCTTAGTCCTTACAATATTGCCTACATTATCACTTTGGTAACACTTTATTTCAATATTCCACTTTAGTTATTCTACTAACAACCAAATAAATTTGCAATTACGTGTCAACTTAACAGATCATTAGAGTATTAGTAGACGGCCTGTAATGTCTTCTAACAATTTTGTGACTCACAACCATACAACATACTAAAAAACTTTATAGGTATATGTCAACTTATTCTACCAACCTTAAACCTACTCTACTGAGTTAAGTAGACATGTAATTGCAACTTATCAAGAATTAGTTAACATGTAGTTGACATGTAGTTCCAAAATTATGTACAAAGTGTAACCATCACTTTTCTTAAATACAATGTCCTCATTCCCAGTTACAGAGGAATGGAATCAATGCAATCAAGGTTTGTAATCTGGGAGAGATGTGAAATTTTCACCTGACTGCTCTGGTCCGCAGTTGGTTTAATGACCATGCACAACCTTTAAAAAGCTCAACCTGCCACCATTTTCGTTTTTAGACCCAATAGAATTCATGACATTGTGTGACATTGGAAGGTATACAATCACCACCTCTATGCAATGCATTCCTCTTCTCCAAGTGATAAAGATTCCTGTGCTGACACTAGACAAGTGTGCTTTCCAGGGATGGATATGCCATTCCAGTGACACAATGACACTATGTGCCCCACTGTTTATCTAGAGAGAACATTGCTTGTGATTTAGATGAGGTTTTGTGTGAGCCAAACAGGAGACACTATGCACTTTCCCCTATTACATTGCAGTAACAAGCCTGTTGTTTGAGTCTTCAAATATATTTATTGCCTGTTACTGTTGATCCCTTATTCAAATACAATGCAAATAATCTACAGTATACTGAGTATGCATACCCTGTCAACAGTACATAAATGTACATGTGAATGCTTTGACAAACACTATGCCACTGCACACGAAAAAAGCATAACACACTTAGTGGTTTACATGTTCACATCCATGTGTAGTTGTTGTTTTTGATGTGTGTGCAGTTACTATACAAAAACACAAGTTAAAAATAGTTTTTAAATGATGTGTTTGCTTTTTGCAAGAGATCTGACATTTTGCATCTTGTGTGCTTGTTTGGTGGTTGTGTGTGTGGCAGTTTTGAGAAATTTAGCCATATTTCCAGAAATCGTAAGCATGTGTTTTGTTACCAAATGTTACAATTGCAAATGTAATGAACTCAGTTTGAAGGTTGCCTGTCACCATTGGAGCTTAATGCCCAGCTTCTCCGAGGTAATATGAGCTGTGACTGACATTAATGAGTATAAAATCAGCACATTGCTATGGGTATGCAAAGACAGCTCTGACACTTCGTTAACAGTCCTAAATGTAATGAGGATAAATTATTTTACACAAGCAGTGCTCTCAGTTTAGTTTGAATTTTTTTAATTGCTGTTGACTCGATTTAAGTGAACAAGTGTTTCTTTGTAAAATGTAAAGTTAATTCTCACAGATCTCATTGGTCGGCCATTTAAAAAGTCTAAGAAGGTAAAATAGTAAAATTTTTTCGATGCTATAAGAATATCTTGGAAACAAATACTGCACAATATAGCACTTTAAGTTAGGTGAGTGTGCAAGTTATGTATTTTGGGTAGTTGAAATAAAAACTGGACTGTGTCCTATGGTGTGACAGCAAAAATTTTAGAAAAAAACAAATGCACAAATAACATGAGAAAAAAATGTTAAAGCAGCAATGATCATGCCGTATCGTGAAGGCTATCTTTGGTTGCAATACCTTGACAATGGCGTATTTGAACCTCTCTCACTGTACAACATAGGACCCATGATTTGGAACCAAAATCACAGAAATTGTCATGATTTATTTCACTATGCCAATATTTGCATTGAGTTTAGGAGCTTTGGAACATTTCAAAAACTAAAATAACCAATATGCTTCCATGTTAGAATAAACAACCTTAATTTTTATTTGAAAATATTTGTGAGACAGGTTGCTGGTATGGATAGATTAAACTCATACAGCCTCATACAGTCTTGTGCACACATCATCAGAGAAATATGTTATTATGGGGTTATGATGAAAGATTCTGAGTATTATAATATTCACTGCAAAGTTCTGTAAAAACAACAACAACTAAATTAAAACTCCTGCAATTAGTTCCATGGCTCTGACTGTTGGAAATGCCAAAGTATGGGACTGACATTGTTTTTATGGAATAATACTTGATTTTTATTCTACTGGTCTCACTCCATTCCAATGTGTGCTGGTGTTCCAATTTGGACTATTTCTTTGATCTGGAAAATCTTTAGATATCCCATCCGTTATTAACTGGATGAAGCACAGTGAGGCAGTTTGAATCAAGCACATGTCCATCTCCAGTGAGCTGCAATGCGGCAGACAAACAGACCGAGCAAGCAGACCTACATGGGCTATGTTCACACTGTCAGCTTTTGACAACCGCATTTCCTTACAGGTGTGCGTAATCATCCGCTGTGTTGCTGTCTTTGGAGGGTCAGATAGATTTGTGTTCTGAAGATGAACAAAGGTCTTACTGGTTTGGAACGACATGAGGGTGAGTAATTAATGACAGAATTTATATTTTGGGGTGAACTAACCCTTTAATAGAGGATGTAATTGGACTCATGGGAATCATCATAAGGAAGGAGTTGGCTGTAACAATTTTAATGAACTGTTATAACTATCCCTACCCCAAACAGTCATAACACAGCTAACTGTTTTAGCATGTGGGTTTAAATTTAGCATAAATGCAAGGTATAAAATTAAAGTAGAGATACAGCTACTTTAAGTCAAACAACTGTATCTACAACACAGTGATTGCTAGGCAAAAAATAATCTTAATGAAAAATTACTTTCTTTCCTGAAAATCTGTTTTTTGGTCATAAAATCTACAATGTTGCTCACATCCACATTCTGTAACATAAAAAATGTGAATGAATGTGAGTGTATGATATTTATGACAATGCCAAAGCTCCCGGCGCTGCACCACTGGCTGTGGAGCAAGCAACTGAGCGCTACTAGCGCTACAAATCGCGTCTGCCAATATCTTTTCTCATTCTAACAAATGCTGGTAAGCCTAGCCCTTTATAGTTGTTCGGGTTCACTGATTTGAAGGTAGATGGTGAGGACAGTATCAGTTAGGTTGGAGAGATTGTTTAAAAACAACTACATTCACATAGAGACTGAAAGACTGGCAGATTAGCAGATGCTGCCAAGCGAGTTCACAGAAAGGTCAATTCTTGATTTATTTTTCTTTATTTCCATGAACACAATCTATATCAATCCTGTTTATCACACTATTTTTCTTCCTTAATTCAGTTCAGTCCTTAAGAAGTCATGCGATGTCTTTATGCGAAGAAGAGAGTAAAACACGGTTTCAATCACTGAAAAACTAAAAAAGATACTCCTGACCCGTACCCCTGACGCAATCGATCACAAGACATACACGAGCCAATAGCATTCCACACTAGCATGTGTGATCGGTCACAACACAAATTTGTATTGTAACTCTGTTCAGGAAGCAGACACACTCAGTCAGTTTAAATCTAGATTAAAGACACATCTTTTTAACCTAGCCTACACATAACACACCAACACACTTTATTCAAATCCGTTAAAGGATTTTTAGGCTGCATTAATTAGATCCGCTGGAACCGGCAACACTACTCATAAAACACAATGTACTTGTGACGTCGAAAAAAGATGGCAATCAGCACCCAGAGATTATGTTCATCAGAGACCAGAACACCTAGATGCGCACGTGGAGAGATCACCAGATCACCACACAAGATCACTGATGCACACACACAAACACACACACTAAGTCACACTATCTGACACACACACACACACACACACAAATTGAACTGGACACACACACACACTTAAGTCACTGGGCGTCTGGCGGTCAGAGAACTGAAAAGTGCTGGCGTCCGACCAGAACTGAGTCTGGTTTCTCCCAAAGGTTTTTTCTCCATTCTGTATGGATGGGGTTTTGGTTCCTTGCATTTGTCGCCTCTGGCTTGTTTTGTTGGGGACACTTGAAGTGTATAACTTCTAGCGATTATCGTAGAAATGATTACAGAGACCGTCTCTGCATTTAATAACAAATTGTGCAATCTTGTCATTATACATCCCTATCATTGGATTCTTCTGTTTTATACTATAAAGTGCTGTGATGCAACCTGTGTTTTAAAAGCGCTATATAAATAAAAATGATTGATTGATTGATTGACAGAGATTGTAGAAAAAGCAAGAGCTGTGGACGGAGACGGTGAGCACCTATTCTTCTAACAAATCACTCATTTTACATTTACATTTACATTTAGTCATTTAGCAGACGCCTTTATCCAAAGCGACGTTACAATGAGAGTAGGCATATAGAAGCAAATTAATATCAGCAAAGGGCAGTAGTGCATAAGTGCTCTGAGTGGGGTCTTACCTAACGAGACATGAGGCTTTTTTTTTTTTTAACAAGAAAAGGATAGAAAGGAGCAGGAGAAGAAGAATGTGCTATCGATGTTGGGTCAAGTGTAGACGAAAAAAGATGAGTTTTGAGTTGGTTTTAAAGATTGCTAGTGACTCTGCTGCCCTAGTGGAAACGGGCAGATCGTTCCACCAGCGAGGAACAGACCAGGTGAAGGTGCGCAAGAGTGATTTTTCACCTTTTTGTGAAGGCACTGCAAGACGCCTTTCGTTGCAGAGAGCGTAGGCACCTGGAGGAAACATATGATTTAATTAATGAGTGTAAGTATGAGGGAGCAGAGCCTGTGATTGACCTGTAGGCCAGCATCAGGGATTTGAATTTGATGCAGGCATCTATAGGAAGCCAGTGTAAACTAATGAAGAGGGGTGTGACGTGGGCCCTCCTTGGTTCGTTGAGACCACCCTTGCCGCTGCATTCTGGACCATCTGAAGAGGTCTGGTTGTAGAGGCTCGGAGGCCAACAAGGGAGGGCGTTGCAGTAGTCAAGTCTACTCAGGACTAGTGCCTGGACAAGGATCTATGTTTGCTTTGAAGACTTAGAAAATGTATTATTTTTGAATAAATAGTGATGATAGTATTATCTGCATGTTATATTGTGTGTTTTGTTGACAAATGGTAGGTTTAGGGTCAGGGGTTGGGTTACATGCTAATATTTTTACAATGAAAAATCCCACCCCAACACGTATGAAGTAATGGCAATATCATTACCATTATCATCATTATCCAATATATAATTTAATACTCAAAGGGTGTCACGTGGTTTAGAGTAAAAAGCACTTCGACAAGTAAAATAAACAGATTTAATCCTCTTAAGCGGGCAAAATAATAATATACAAACAGGCAGGCAAGCAGAACATAAACCACGTATGGACCTCGAACGATCGGACAAACTGAATACAAAACCCGCGGACTTAAATACACAAGGAAATTGACTAAATTAACAAGAAACAGGTGAAGACAATGACGCAATTAACAGGAACGGAAGGTAGGGCATAGAGCACATGGTACAAGACAAAAAGCGACAACAAAAGAGTCCAAAGACATGACAAAGGGTTTCTTATTTAATGCAATGGAGGACTGTTGAAAAATTATGCTAAAAGGTACCCTGTGCATCAAAAGTGACGCCAAAGGGTCCTTGACCAAGGGGGCAATATGTGATGGTAGGGAGTGAGAATGTATTTGTTTAGCTTTTTTGTTATCTTCTCAGTATGAGAATGAGAAGGTGACCTCAGGTGTTTAAGATGTGGTTTAATATTCAAGAAAATGATCCTTGTTGCCTTGAAGATGTAAGCCCAGAGTCTCGTTCATGAATAATTCTGCACTCGCCTGTTAGTTTTACTGTTCCTGTTGTGCTATACTTGAAGCTCATCAATTGTTGGTGTCAGTATTGCAGCATTCCTGAGGAGCTCAGGTGCAGCGCTTACTGTGTTTACTGTCTCATGGAACAATGTTTTGAATTCTGCATCAGCTCATCTGTCCTGTTCAGTATGTAACTTTTTTTTATTAATGCAATTTAACCCTTTCAGTAAAGGCACATGATTTGTCAGTAGTGGGTAACAAACCATCAGGCTTAAATGTGCTTTAAGTTCATCAGTTCATTAATTCATTATTTGGACAAACTTTTACATCATTAAATTCCAATACATATTTTACATTTTATACTACTACATATACTGTGCAGTGCAGAATGCACTGTGAACTGTGCATGTTTTAAAACCACATTGTGAAATTAATACATTCTTAATTAATTTAATTACATTTCAACAATATATTACTTTTAATCACATGCTGTTTTACTTTCACCCTTCTCCCCAAACAACGTTAAAAATATTCACAAAGTGGTAAAGATTCCTACTTTAAAACCCAATTCAAGTGCAAAAGTACTATATGTACTTTCTGCCAGTAACTTCAAGCTTGCATCCCAAAGGTGATCATCGTAAATGAGCTGCAGCAGAGAAAGTGTGGTTTGCATTTGATTTTATTCTTCTCTTTTTTTTCTTCCCTTTTCTCTTTTTTTAACTGTTTAAATGCTATTCTCTTGTTCAGTTCATTAAAAACTCAAAGGGTACAAGTGGTCCTTTATAAAAATTCACAGGGCTTTGTCATTTTGAGAGTCTAGGTATAAAATCCATGTCTGGCCTAGAATTTTCTGTAGCATTGTCTTTTTGAACCTCTCAGGGTGGAAAATTTACAGGATACTCACCAGCTTTGTTTAAACTCCTGTCAATTTGTTTACTCTCCTAATTTTAATTCTAGTCTATGCTGACAGGATGGCCTGAGAATAAACAAATTAGACACATTTTTTTAATATGAATTATTTTTGGGTGAGTTATCCCTCAAGATGTTTTACCCTGAATCATAAACCTTTTAAAACAATTTATTAACAATCTAGTTCGCTCTTAAATGTCGAAAAGCAATACAGAAAATCATGAATGTTCATTCATGGTATGACAAAACTTGTGTATTGTATGGATTACTTATATCTGCAATAAGCCTGTACTTAAGTACATATTGAACTTTCATAAGTGCGTTCCCTGAGATAGAATGCATATCAGTGTAGTCTCATAGAGAACAGGCAACACTGCTTTATATAAGACACCACAACCACGTTTCCTATGCTGAAAGTACATGCTGATCCTGATAGATGTGAGACCAACAGCCAGCATGCATAATAGTCAGAAAGAAATTCTGAGCATGTTTCCTCATGCAGCAGATGGGTTTTGTGTGTCACATATACAAGCTGATGGATTGCGACTTAATTCAAATACCACCAACTGCCTTTTCTGTTTTTGGTCAGCCTTTTAACACTAAATTTAAAAGATAAACGTGTTTTACATTGCAGAACAGAAATGGGTCACTTTGATGCAAAAGTAATGCTATCCTGAATCTTATTATCAAATATTAAAGAGAGGAAGCGTTGATGCCCACCCAAACAACCTCTCTCTTCGAGCTCCCAAGTGAACTGGGTTCAGTATTGGCTCTTTTTTTTTCTACTGGAGATGCACATATCTCACACACTTACAGCAATGTCATCCCTTTAGCATAGCTTTTCTGTATGAATATTATCTACCAAAGAGGATGTTTTGCAATCACAGTTTATTCAAAAACCTGTGCTTCTGGCTGGAAGTATGAAATCAAATTTATTGATCACAGAATAAATCAGATTAAAATGCATACATGTTTAAGGCCATTTTATTGCTTGGCAGGATAAATGCAGAAAGCATATAAACCATAATTCAGTTTGCCAGGTTTATCACCTGTTCACACATTCAAGCTGTTTGTACGTCTGTGTGTCAGACCCACCCAGTGTTGCCAGAGTGGATTACCAGAGATCTTCTCTAACCTACAGGTTATGTGCTTCAAATCAGCCTGTTTTCTGAATCATGGCCTTTGCATTTACAAAAATCTCATCATTCTGAAATGTCACACAAAACCTCAATGTGGCATATAAGCACGATAAGAAATTCAGTCGCGCACATGGATTGCATTTTTAAGCACATTATCATTGCCACCCCCTTCACCTTTCTAAGCTTTGTAATTGAATCCAGGCTTGAAATAATCATTTAGTCTTTTCAAGACAATCTTCTGTGATTTGCATGCGCTGTAAAGTGGAAACACTTCGTAAGCCTTCTTGTAACAAAAAAGTATGTGAGTTTCTTTGAATATTTGGAGTCTAAAAATTCTTTACACATACAATGGACTAACAAAAATAATATTATAATTCCTGTGTAATAAGTAGGTGCTAACCAACCCAAACCTACACCTAGCTTTCAATCAAAGTTCACCCAAATACGAAAAATCATCATGAGAACGCAAATTAAGATGAAGATATGTTTCTGTCCTTCTACCCAAAGTCCAGATAATTAAGTCAAGTCACATTTATTTATATAGAGTCTTATACAATACAGATTGCGCCAAAGCTTTATAATGTTAAATAAGAAATAGTGTTTCAGTAATGAAAGCATCTTTTATTTCTGTTGTAAAGCAGCTGTAAAAAGAGGGCAATATTAAACAGTCGGTTTTCCAGTTAAAGTCAGTTTATCATTGATTCAGTGATGTCATCGTCAACTCAGTTCAATTCTTTTCAAATAGTGCCTGTGCAATCACATTGGCAATATTAGCAAAAATAAAGTGCCCTTTAGTAAGCATGCCAAAAGGAGGCAATGGCAAAATAACCAAAACTTATAGTAAAACTAAAGTCCTAAAGGCACCTAAAAAAGGATCTATTGTGCCAAATATAAAGTATTTAAACACATTTGTGTGACTGCAACATGTGAAAACAGTCAACCTTTAAATGTGAGTTTATAAAAAGTGTTATTAACCATCAACCAAATGGTTGATTGGTATGATTAGTAACATCCTATACTATCTTATTATGAAATTATTAATAAATGTAAGAATTTGTTTTGAAAGATTATGCATGGATTTAACACGATAAGGGGAAAAAAAACACTAGCTACAGTGGCTGGTAAGCAAAAAAGGTAATGTCAAGCCCTGTTTACACAGGATTCAAATCAGAGCTTCTCGCCATTTAACATTTAAAAGCACCAGTTCTCAAATCTCCCAGCATAGTAATATTGTTTTAAAGTCACATGAGTAATAAGTAATTGTGCGAAAATTATGCTTTATTAATCAAAACTCTGTCTAAAAGGTGTCAGTAATTTACTGCCTTTAATGTTAATTCCTTTTGGAAACTGCAGTAATATGTTCTTATAGTTGTATATACTTATTTTGTGTCTCTCTAAAAAGTGCAGCCAATGTGGATTTAAGACACCTTTATGACCCTTTGGATCTCCTATTTTTGCTTATCTGTACTTTTAGTAGAAGGACAGAATCTTTGTGTTTGTAGATTAACCTTATGTCTTATGGGTTATAAGTTATAAATGTGTATATATATATATATATATATATATATATATATATATATATATATATATATATATATATATATATATATATATATATAGTGAATTTTTTGTGAGTGTTTATCCCTGATATGTCTCACCCCTCAGTGCTATAATCAAACACGATTGATGCTCCTTAGAAGGCTGTTACAGTTTAAAAAGTTTTTTTTTATCCTTTGTTTCATTGTGTTGCATGAGACCGGGTGGCTTTAATGGTACTGTCATATCTGGAGCAGACAGTCTGGGGGCAAAACCACTTGACTGTGTAATGAGAATTCTGTCCGTCAACACGAGAAGAGGGACTGAAATTGGAGCATCTGAGGTTTTCCTTGGGATCAGGTGGTTTGTACTGGTACACCTGTGTTGGTTTGTTAATGCAGTATTTGTATGTTTTATATTTAAATTTATGCAATTAATGTCATAATACATAATACACTGTCAAAAATTAAACTTTCGAAAAGTTAGTTAGTTCTACTAACTAATGTAAAAAAATAGCATGAACAAAAAAATTTTGGTTGCAATTTATTGTACAGAAAATGATCTTAGATATACTTACAGTGTACCTAGCATAGAAAGTACTGGTAATATAAGGTAACTACATGGCGTAGGAGTTAGGTTTAGATGTAGGCTCAGGGTTAGTATATAGCTATTACCTAATAATTGTAATTACTGTAATTACATATTACATATTATTAACAGGTCACTAGTATTTGTTGTAGTATTTGTTCAACATATCAAAATATTCTAGAACGTTTTTTAACTGAACAATATTGCATTAATTGCATTGCAGCTTAAAAACATTTAATGTTAATTATTATTATCATTGTTTAAAATTTTACTGGTTTAATGCATACTGCTGTTGCCACAGCTGTTCATATGGGTTCATATTTTTACTGAAATGTTTACATTTTAAAATGTGTTGATTACCATGGTTGCGAATTGTGTGCTGAGGTACTGTATTTGTGCACCTCATGCATTTCTGCACTATGTTTAATACATTTATCAAAATAAATGTATTTAAACTTTTTAGACTTTACTAGACCACCTTCAAAACTAATTTAGTGATCCACCCGGAGCAATCTCATGTTAACAAATCACTGAATTGTCCTTGTCTGAAAATGAGGCAAGTATGTTGACTCCTAACAATTCATAATGAAGTCAGAGGGAGATCTAACCTATTTAAGCTCGTTCCTGTTTATGTGACCAGGACTTAGTGTCCTCTTTATTTAAATATTGAATTGTGAAGGATAGGATTAGAAATAAATACATAAATGCATGTTATTCATTAGGAGCTTGGCAACACATCATAATACAGTGGTTTTTTTCATTTTATTTTGTTGTTGCTATTTTGCTATCGATTACAAATAATTACCCAGCATCAAAGGTGATTTAGATATCTTGTCAGCAGATGTTCAATAAAGAGCCTCACCATAGGCCTCTCAGCCTTTTGAAACTTATCGACTGTTAATGCAGAAATTGAGTGTGACCAGAGCTCTTGCTTCTTCCTGCTGTGTATTTTAAGTGGAGTTAACGCCATTGACAAGCATTCTAAGGTGATTTCACTGGACTGCTAATATTGATCTGCCCTCTAAAGTTTTGCCATGCAGACTGAGTTCTTAAATGGATTCCTGAATGTATTTGTTTCACAGTGCTGATCAGCATTAGAGTAGAAACTCTTTAGGGAATGTACACGTCTACACATTTTCCAGCCCAAAGTTCCTCTCTAATCTCACGTGTTGTATAAATGCTCAACTTTCTCCATAGAGAGTGAACAGGCTCTGGGCTCTGTTTTTGAGCCTCATTTTTCATACAGGTCTGACACATCTAATCCACGACCATGAAGTTGGGATTAGGTGTCAACATGTCCATTGAGAGGCTGAAGTAATCATGGTGGCCTATATGAGAGAGATCATCTGGGATGCCACTTATCTTTAAAGTCCCCTCTGTATATAACAGAGATGGTTGAGACTTCTGGTTATGGCACCTTATCGACAAGCCCATCTTCCTCTAGATCCTTTGAAAATTGCTTGGAGCTTCACAGGACCTCCTGTAATGGAGATGATCATTACTTGCAGTATTACCTTGATAGCCTAGTCATCATCCTCAGTCTGGAAGGGGACACTCTGGAAAGAAATTGCAAAGATGTTGCAGCAGGTAATCATTTTAGTGAACATATGGACTGTTACCATAAACCGTATGATATATTATGAGTATTGTTACATTCCTAGTAAAAAAGCAGGGCTGGCTTGTTTGTTTTTAATATATAAAATTCTTATTTTACAAATGTAAAAGAAGTCCTTTTACAACAGAAGGGAAATTAATGAGGCTGAGGCTGAAGAAAATGTAAATTTATGTCTGTACAGTGGAGAGAACAGCTCAAACAAATTGCATGAAGAATATAATTCAGGATAAGAGAATTCAACACTATTGCACAATAAAATTGAAATTGAAAATATTTGCTTAGTGTGGTTGAATTGGATAACAGAAGGTCAGTAGCAAAGACAATATTTAATATAATGGGATTAAATGCATAAATTATATTTATCTCATTTAAAATATTAAATTATTGTTGGTTTGTATAATATTCAGAGTTTGCCTTTGACTATTTTAATTGATTTTGAGGAATACTGAATCTATTTTATGCAGATACGTAAATGCATTGTGACATGTAGCCTAGAACTACAGTAACATGAGTTCTCACACAGTGCACACAACACCACTGCTCTTACTCCCGATTTCACTCAACATGTGGACAGGAGTGTTGTCATTCAACACATAGAAAGTAATGTCTCAGTTACATATGTAACCGTCATTCCCTAAAGGAAGGAACAGAGACATTACATTTACTTAACTGAAATTAAGGGGTTCTCCATTTAGGAGCCCCAGTCACCTCTGAGCACTAGTGGAAAAGGCTATATAAGAAACGGGTATATAAGATGTCAGCTTGCATTCACATCAACTTAAATGGCGTTAATAGGTCCCAATTGAAAATGCAAAAATTAAGAAAGTGTTTCTTAAATTGAAGATGCAAATGCTGACAGGCAACCATCAGGGCAGAGAAAAATTACAGAAGTAAGGTCATGTGAAAACAGTAATATATAAATTTTCAGGACTACAAGGTGGAAGACCACCCTTGGCAAATAGAAACATTAATGCTGGGTCCGGAGGGAAGGGAATGGAATTTTCTTTACTGGACACTGCCAAATCTGGAACTGCGAGCCAATGGAGGACCCAGAACTTACTGACAGGGAACAACTTGAATCAAGCACACATATCCTAACATAAGGAATGGTTCAGCAAGCTGCACTGCAAGCCCAACTGAAGTGAATGTGATCAGGAACGAAGTCTTGAGAGACAGATGTTTCAGCTCAACCAAATGAAGCGGCTCAAAGGGGGCAGTCCGCAATCCTGACAGGACCACAACGAAATACCAGGAAGTGGGTGAGGTGTGATCTAGAAGGATTTAGTCTCCTTGCACCTCTCAGGAGCCTGATGATCAGATGATACTTCCCAAGGGATGTACCATCCACTGCATCATGGTATGTTGCAACAGCAGCAACATACACCTTTAAAGTGGAGGGGAACAGACCCTCCTCCAACGTTTCCTGCAGGTAGTAAAGCACCACACCAACCGAGCATTTCTGCAAGTCCTCTTTATGAGAGGACCACCACTTAAAAATATTTATATAGCGCTTTTAACAACACAGATCATATCAAAGCACTTAACAGTATAAATTAGGAGAGTACAGGCCTGCCTTGTAGATGAGGCTGTAGCTTGATAACATTTATCACTGCCTGAGATGTCTACTATGTCCTGTCCAGAAACCAGATGTGTAGGTTCCATATTTCAAGATGTGGTTTGCAAAATGTGCCCATCCCCTGAGAAAGTAGGTCCTTCCTCAGGGGAATTCTGCAGGGAGGGGCTGTTGAAGGAAACATGAGGTTGGCCAACCAGGTCCAGATAGGCCAAAACGGCACAACCAAAAAAACCTGCTTCTCGTCTTCTCTGATCTTGCACAAGGTCTGTTCAAGGAGGTTTATTGGGGGAAATGTGTACTTGAGTAAACTCAGGGGCTAGCTGTGTGCCAGCACATCTGTGCCAATGGGAGGCCTGGTCAAGAAATAAAATAGACAGCAGTGGGAAGACTCTTGGAAAACGAACAATCGACTCCAAATAAGCTCAACCACCTCAGGATGAATTCTCTATTCTTCTGGGAGCATGAGCTGTCATGAAAGTGTATCGGCTGCATGATTGAGCTCTTCTGAACCAGAAATGGCACACAGTGTTTTGAGCTGCATCTGACTCCAAAGGAAGATATGGTGAGCACCATGCGACAGGAATACACTCCCTCATGATAGTTGATGTGTGCTACCATCACTGTATTTGGAGCAGTACATGCTTGCCTTGAAGCAGTAGACCAGAAACTGCAAAGAGCAAGCTGTACCGCTGCAGTTGAGGTTCTTTCCAGTAGGCTGAAGCTGCAAACTCATTGCTTACAGTGCCCCAGCTAGTCTTGGATGCATCTGTGGTAACAACAGCATGCCTTGACGCCTATTGTAAAGGCACACCTGCCCATAGAAATATGGGGTCTTACCAAGGGCTAAAAAGACTCCATGACCATCTTGACTCCATGACCAAAAGAGTACCATGACCATCTTGGGTTCTGGCCGTGCAATCAGTGCTAAAGCAGTCTCTTATGTAATGTAAGGAGCGGATTCATTTCTTGAAACCAAAAACCTGCCATGCAATAAAACTAATCTGAAAAGGGATATCCAAAGGAACAAAAGGACTTCAAAAAGAGAGCAAACAACATCCTTTCTCCTTGTTGATTTATGTTTATGAATTAAACCAATTTGGAAACTATTCTTGCCTGGCAAAATAAACATTAATCTTGGTTAACTTGTAATATTGCTCTTAAATCATTATTCTTGTAGGTTAGTGTGGTTTTCTGCATTGTTCAGCGTGCTGGGGGCATGTTTTTGAGATCTTGATGTCTGGCCACCAAACTGGCTTAGCATGGTAATACTTTGAAATCGCATAAAAATTACTCTTTTTGAGTCTAATGAGGAAATGGCTGCATTAAGGTAAGCGATCTACAGGGTAGCCGCTGAATAAGACCTGGACTAGCCTAGATGTGTCGTGAGAAAAAACCCTTGCATATGAGGCTGATATGTGACACTAATGTAGGAGACCTGCAGGCTCTGTCCATCAGTCCTTTGTGCATGTTGAAGGGCTGGTTAAAGTCTTAGAGCAGCCTGACTGTATCCCTAAGGTCGCTTTATTTCATTTTTTAAAAATAAATGGTCTTAGAGGCTTTCTCCCCTGCTTCTGCAGGTTTACATAGTCTGAGTCTGTGTCCCGTGAGACATAGATTTTCTATGTCAACCGTATAGCTCAGATGTGTGGATCTGACCAACTCTTTGTGTGTTTTGGAGGTAGGAATAGAGGGTCGGCTGTCGCCAAACAGCGAATATCACATTAAATAATAGAAGCTTTCTCCTGGCCTATGAGGAGCGAGGTTTGACTTTGCCTCTAGGAGTACAAGCACACTCTACAATAGCAGTACATATTCTTTGACATCACCCAACAAAGAGAAACAGCGTGGTGACTCTAGTTGCTTGTCGCTGTATGGCAAGCAGGACAGAGGCGGTCTGGCCTGGGCAGAGCCAAGGGCAGCTTTATAATGCATGAGAGCCGTGACCTCAGCATAGCCATAGCCATGAGTGCCATCTCAGCATGCTTACTATCCAGACATGTAAGACAGTGATCATGTCTGTTTTCAGAGGTAAGGACTCCCTTAATTTCAAGTTAAGTTGACATTGCTATAGAGCAAGTTCTACTAGGAAGACTTAATGGTAGGCTTCAGCTCCTGCCTCCATCTACACATTGGTGGAACTGATATTATTTATTTGAAAAAGTAACTTGGATAATTCCTTCCTATTTAAAAAAGTAATGTGTAAAAAAAATGAGTAATGAAGGTGATGAATGTATGTTTTTGATTGTTCTAAAGGCAAAATTAACATAACATTTTTTAGATATTTAGGAATAACATAGTTGTTTCTCTGAATTCAGTAATTCTACTCTGAAATGTGATTTACCCCAAACACTGATAATAAGAATTCAAAATTGCAATAATTATAATAATGCTAAATTTAAGCATTTGTAGTTATATAGCAATGAAACTGCTTCCTTTGAATTTCCTTTGATATAAGTTGAAAAGATTTTTCTGTACATCAAGAGAATATGAAGCAGTTGAAAGTATTTTAAATAGAAATACAATTTTGAAAGCAGTGAGGTCACTCATCATTGACTATTGGTAGAATATTTACAGTACAAAAAGTGTTGAATGTCACATGCTGGGATGGTATAACACAGTTCCTTTAACTCCTCTTTCACATTGGAAATCGATTCTCAGCATGGGGACGTAAATTTGATTATTGGATCACACAGCAGCCAAGAAGATGAGGTGGTCTGGGTAAACCAGGAATAAACCACTACTGAATGAATCAATTCTACCAATAAAGTCTCCTGGGACTTTTCATTGTTGAAGACATAAAAAACATGCCACTTCCACTCAATCTGACTTCAATGAGCTGTTAAAGTCAATAGTGTTAGCTACTTCAACTAAAGCCACATTGTTTAGTTGTCCTTCCCCACCCATACACTTAGGTATGTGTGCTTTTAAAGTATTATGCCTGTAAAACAAGGCACTTACGGTGTACTAAATCTCTTTCTCTCTCACTTGTAACCTTTTACCCTTTTCTATACTCCAGGTCTTCTCTATTCAGAGAAACAGATCAATGCTTCCCTACTGGTCACTAATGTGCTTACTGACGGTGGTGAACTGTACAAGATGAGATGAGACACATAAATCTAATTCTGTCTATTATTATTGGACAGTGTAGAAAAAGATAAAATAAAAGGGCTTTTCACAATCTGTTAATATTTGTTTTAATACTCTAGTGTTTTCTTTTCTTCAAGTACTACGTGTTAGTTATAATATATCCATGTATTCAAAGATGATACATTAAATTATTTTATTGTCATTTTTAAGAAATGTTTTGCAATGCAGTGGGCATCCTTTTAACTTCTGAATTAGTCTTTGTTTAATTTGTATATTTCAACAATTGTCAATAATTATATTCAACTTTAATGTATGCAATCAATATTGATGTCCTTTAGCAACAGTATTCTGATTAATGATAATAACAGATATAACTGATAGTAAATGAGAATAACTGAGCCTACAATGCTGAAAGTTAAATACTGTGATGAATCATGCATAGTGCATAGTATATACTGTCTGCCAAATCGTTAAAGATAATTGGACAATGCTTTATAGTGCAAACAAACAACCAAACATACAACAAAAGTAAGGAGTTTTGAAGGTAAAAGTTCATTCTCTTAATCTCATCCCAAATGAGCATGCATTTCACTTGCTGAAGACAAAACTAAATGCACAAACAAACAACAACTAAAGTCAACTGCAGTAAAGCCTGGCTACGCATCAAAAAGAAGGAAACCCAGTCTATGTGTATGTCCATGAGTTCCAGACGTAAGGCGGTCATTGCCTGCAAAGGATTCTCAACAAATTGTTTAAAATGAACATTATATTTATGTTTATATTTATTTGTCCAATTACATTTGAATCCAGGAAAAGGGGGGCTGTGTAAAAATGTTATATTTTTGTTCATCCTCTTGAATTATTGTTTAAAGTCTGCACTTCAATTTCTTCTTTTTAATTGAAATTTTAATCTGGTGGCATACAGAGCCAAGATTATGAAAAGGTGTTATTTTCCAAATATATATGAACCTAGCTGTAAATAAATATTAAAGGCATATACCTAGTGAAAATGATTTAGTGAACTTTTGTGATTAAACTAGCAGATAAATTAACTCCTAAATTAGCTGGACTAAAGCCATAAAATGTCCCAGTTATGTATCCCACTTTCCTAATGAGATGATATGTGAACTGCTGATGCTGTAGGATTATCTCACCCTGTGGTCTGTGTCTGAATACAAAGACAAATTTGTACAAATACATCAATGCAATTGACTATGGTAGTCACTGGTAGCCCAGCATAAACAGGCACCTGCAAAAGACATCATCAACTAAAGAGGATAATTGCAAGCTGGAGATCAGGGAGCAACGGGAGACTCAGGGGTGCAGAACAGTTATGGCTCATCGAGCCTACAAGTAAACTTCCATCTTATGTGCTTCCAGGACAGATTTCTTGAATTAGGGGCTGAAGAATGCAAAGGGGACGCTTTTTTTATTTCCATCCTGCAAACTAAATTTCTGCTCTGCTTTGACTATTACAGGTTTGAGCCATGGGGTGCAGAAGACTGTCCTCTCGAACCCAGCCCACAGAAAGCGCTTGAGAAACAATATCTCTTCCGCAGCTTGTTACACTTTAACTTGTTTAATGCTTAACGCCATATTAAAATGAATGAACATTAAATGTTTTCATAACCGCTGACCTAATTAAAAAACTAAATTAAAATGAAATCATCTTTAAGAGCAAAGGGGCCCTCTGGTGTTTTGTGGGCCCTACCCAGCTTGCGTACTTTGTAAAATGTGTCATTTCAAGTGGGATAATGTTTCTTTGTTTGGAAGCTGGCTCATTTACATGATCAGAGTGGGCCGGCAGTTTTGTGCCTCTATGATTAATATAACAAGCGAACAATGCATGAGGAAGTTATATGCACCACTAAAACATGCAGCACTGGTCTAAACAAGAATTAAGCATACAGAGTTATGTTAACTGCAATTCCATAATAGACATTACTACAGACACCCTCTCTTATACTGATGATACATGAGTAGTAACATAATGGACTGTCATTGGTCAGCAAGATTGTCATGTGTAAGGCACATACTTCAGGCATGGGTCACACAGATGGCATTTCCTATAGCATCAAAAGGTACAGTGTGAGTTCCCATTCAAGTTGAAACTACAATTTTGATTAAGGGTCTTTAAAAGGCTTCTGTTTTTGAATGTGCTGTCTTAGTCATATTGCTTGCATATTTCTATGTATGAATGTTTTGATAATAAAAATGATCACGAAGGTGATGCTGGTATACAAAACTTCATTCCCATCGCAATTAGTTTGGCTCAGAAACACTGGATATATAATTCTTATACATCACACAAAGCATCCCGAAAACAGTGTGTTTACAATACTCTGTGGAGTGATTGCAAAAGATTGCAAAGTGATTCCTGAGTGTTACTGTATGCCATCTAGTTCATTTAATGTGCTGCCTTCGACTGATGTTTGAAACTTTTTGATTGGAAAGGTTCTCTTTACATGAGTACCTGAGCACTATGCATCCTAATTAAGCATTTGTGCGCTTGATTACTAGAAATTATGCAAACAATATGTTAAATTGAATTCATAGAAGGAATAAAATATTCACCAGTTCTGCCATAAATGAAACATTACATGAATGACAAACCTAATTGCTGCTAAATGCATCCAAATGTTTGACTGCCAGTGGATATGTGTACATATAGTGTGTGGCCTTAGTAACATATAGCTAGAAATAACTGATAAACTAGTCTGTGATGAGTTATGGTGATTTTTGCCTTCTTCTTAGTCTTGGAACTTTGGGTTATTTCAGCATCTTTTACACTGGCATGCCAACCACAATTAAAGTTTTAGTTTGCCCCAAAATGCAAATGCATACTTTACACACCTAATGCCATTCTAAGCTCTTATTTCTGTCTAAACAAAAATAAGATATTTGAAGAATGTTTTAGTCAGTAGGATGCAATACTCTGCCTTTTGGAGCTTAAGGAAAAAAAAAAAGAAAGTGTAATAAAACACACCATGAATATGATCTAAAATGTGTTATAACATACTTTATTTAATTAATAAGTGAGATTAACATATAATGAATATATATATATACAAAATGTATTTATAATGCACATTTTTATAGATTAAATGAAATAAAATTATGCATTCCATTTTTATAATGCTTAACTACATGGTCTTGAAATATTATAATCAAGTACACATTTCTATATTATTAGTAGCACTTTTGCCACATTACAAATATATCACTTTAATTTCTTTATGCTAAAAGTATGCATACTCTTAAACTGGGAATTTTAGTACACGTCTAAATACATATGAATGAATAGGTTTTTACTTAAGTAATACATTTCTATTGCATGTAATTGTGCATAATTTATTGTTTTTGTAATAGTAAGTAAAAAGTGAGTAACGCACGCTTAAACACCTTAAAATAAAGTTTTACTGTTTTTATTATTATTTTTAATGCATTTAAGTTACATTTATTTTTACCCAGGAACATATAGATCCTACTGAATTGACTAAATTGCCAAAAAAATAGGTGAAATATTTTGTGTTTCTCCATACACATTCATAATCAACATGAACTATATCCCCCATATGTCTTTTTAGTAGAATGTTTACTTTGAGATAAACTTAGAGTCTAAGCTATATGAGAAACTATAGAGACAGGTCACATAAGTCAAGTACAAAACACTGATCACAAACACACAGCTTTTTGCTGACATATCCTAAACGGTTGGTTGTTGCTGTGCAAAGGTTTTCTTTTTACATTGCTCCTTGATAGCAAGGATCTTCTCGATATGTGTGTAAGTCTGTAGGTTTATGACTATACTGCAGGTTGGCCTCGTAACCATTGCATTTGTTCGACTTCACAGATCATCACTTGATATCGCGTGGGAGAAAAATGTCTTGTGAATACTGATAGACAAATTAAGTCAAGGACGACCAAGATAAACAACAACAAAAACAACAACTCAATGAATATGTCTTCTATCTCCTTCAATTTAAATCTCATTGCACTGTCTCTTGGGTAATGCGCACAGGTGTCTTTGGAGGGTTTTGTATTATTAATGGGACTTGGTTTAAAATCACAAGCTCTATGCATCCATGAACCTATATTACCTTTCTCCTTCACTTGAAAAACAGAGTCTTACCAATGACACTGCTGGCAGAATTTAAAGTCGACTTCAACGTAAAAGAGAAAAAAAAACCAAATGTATATCTATCCCAATGAAATGTGTTATTAATGCTTTATAATATAAGTTGTAAGGCATTTATTAGAGATTAGTTGATGATGATGAACGAATAATTTACAAAGAATAACTATGTGTTCATTGTTTTTAAAAATAGCATATCATGAAATAATCAAACACATTCTTGGTAAATAATATTTTAACTACATTTAAATCAATTCGTTTTTTCAGTGTATTAACATTTTACTAAGGATTATTTCATAATGCTATTTAAGATAACTTATGAAAGATTTGTAAATCATTAGCATATTACTTAATAATCATTTATGAATGTATAGTTTCGTAAATGAAATCATCATCTAATCACTTGTACATTATTTATATATACAAAACATTGATATTTTAAACAGCCACAAAGCATTGAAAAATATCATTAATTAATAATTTAAAATAAACAATGACTTGTACACAATTAGTTCTATGCAACTGAACGTTATTATAAAGTCTTTTTTTCTTTTTTTTTTGCCTCCATGAAAGGTGCGGCATGGCACAACATAATTAAAACACCAAAAATTGAAATGATGGAAGCACAAGTACATCTCATCCTTGAAATACAGGGAATTATGAATTCATTTTTAGCAATTCCGAGTCAGCTTCTGCGTCGCTGAGCAGGCAAGGGAAAAATGTACCTCAGTGAATTTTATCAGGATGCGGCTGTCATTTTGTCTGTGTCAGCGAGTTGCATCTCTTATGTGGGCTTGTTGTTCATTTACATGCAGTCTGTACCACTGTGGATCACCACACAGCATGTCCACGTGTGTCTTCATGCCTGAACTGATGGGTTGTCTACATTTCTGTAGACTCTCACTCGTATGTGAGAATATAAGTAATAGTGTTTTAGTGAACTGAATTTGAACTGTCTATGCAGAATTTGAGGTATAGAAGAACAATTTAAGAGCGTAGAGGAGCGAAGGTAACATTGATACAATGTTGAGTTTTCAAACCATAATTTTGGTTGAGATTTACATTTCAATGTTTGACGTATGTTGAATCAGTCTTAAATCTGATGAAAGCTCACAGCACAAGTGTGTGGAGGCAGTGACACTAAAGTAACATTAGGCTTGTTTGAGCTGAGCAAAATCTGCATAGAAATACACCGTGAGATGCAAGCTGGTTAAAAATGTGTCTAAAGGGTATTTGACTTAAAATGTTAATTATTTGATAATTATCAATTAATAGCATAATGGTAAATGCATTGTCATAGTCATTGATTTAAAAAAAACACGATGCTGGGTTCTCCTTTAAAATGTTACAATTTACTATTAATATCATTTATCATGCTTTCCTGTAGCTCAAGTACTAGAGCATGGTGCTGAAAGTAAGGGCTGATAAAATGTAAAAACTGTAACTTTAATGCCATGTAAGTTGCTTTGAATAAAAGTGTCTGCTAAATGCATAAATGTAAATGTATAATGGTTAGATTACTATAATGCTCTCCAGCTGGTTCAAAATGAAGCAGCTAGAACCAAGACGTCTGACCACATTATCTTGGTTCTGTCAACACTGCACTGGCTACCTTACTTATAAAGCCCTGAATGGTTCAACACCACAATATTTGAGTGGGCTCATATTGCATCAAAAGAACTGCTATGATCTCGATACTCTTTTTGATAATACCTAGAATACCAAAATCAACTGCAGGTGGCAAATCATTTTCATATTTAGCACCCAAACTCCTTTAAGACTTTATCAAAGATCCATCTCTTTAACCTGGCTTACACATAACACCTAACACATTTTTATAATTCAAATCCGTTAAAGTGGCCTTATTATGGATTTTTGAAAATTACCTTTCATACAGTGCATAACGCTAAGTGTTCACTCTAAGAGAATAAAAAACATCCTGCAATGTTTTAAATCTGAAATTGCACCGTGTATAAAGTAAATGTCATTCAATTGTCGACTCTAAATTACTGAAACAACTTGTTTTTAAAATGAGTCCCAAGCCATTTCATGTTGGTGTCAAGATGACATACACTCCTGAACAAAATATTAAGACCAGGGGAAACATTACAGGTGTTCATATTTCATCTGTTGGATCATAACCAGGTTGTAAGTACTGCTTCAAAATGCCAAAAGAAGAAACAGGACCAAGGGACAAAAATAGGCAATTGATTAAAAACCTGCATTTAAACAGACAGTTCATCAGCTGATCAAAATGTTAAGAATAAATTTAAAAATGTAAAACAATCTGCACAAAAATATGTTTGAGTGTGGCAGGATTGTAGAGCCCCACTTGCAACATGCCATCACTGCCGAGTTTAAACTCAGCAAGACGAAAAGAGTTCAAAAGTCAAGTGACAGAACCCCCAAAAAATTACCTGCTCTGCGCTGGAGGATATGGCAGGCTGTCTGTGAAGACACAGGCTGATCTCTGACCCAAGTGAAAGCCCTTTTTGATGCTGACTGCAGACCAATAACCATAAGACGTCACCTGTGAGAGAAAGATTTCAAGAACAGAAAACGTCTTTAAAGTCCATTTTTGTCTTTGCCATCAGGAAAGCGTGAAAGTGTTTGCTGCCTGAAGAACAATGACATGAAAGTCATATTTTTGTGCAGATTTTAACTTTTTAAGGCTAAGGTCATAAACATTTGATCTGCTGATAAACGGCATGTTTGAGTTTAAATGCAGTTTTCCATAAATTGCCTATTTTCTATTTTTTGTCTCTTGGTTCTGCTTCTTCTTTTGGTATTTTGAAGCAGTACTTCTAATGTATCCCTGGTCTTAAGATTTTGTTCAGGAGTGTATTAGCATATTACCTGATCCCTTGCACGAGCAGGCCTGGGGAAACTTAATTTTGCTACTCTGAATCTTTAGGGAGTTGTCGAATAAATAAGGTAAAATAAACGATATTACAAGAAAATGAAAGTGTTTTTTGACTAAGCATGCATGTTTACTGGCTGTTTGTGTCTTACAAAACAAAATATGAACCTTTCATAACCCATAATTAAAGACACTTTAAAGGATTCTTAGACTGCATTAATTAGGTCAACAAGAACCAGGTACACTTCCCATAACATCCCTTGTACTTGTTACCAGAAGAATGGCATCTATGCTAGATCACCGAGCCACCCAGATCTAGACTTGATCCAGATCAAATGGTCACTCCAGCCAGCGGATCCAGACCAGATGGTGGGATCAGCACCTAAAGATGCCTTGGTTTCATCTGACCAGAGGAGAACAACATACTATTTCCATGTTTAGTACTGTGAAGCTACTTTTAACACAGGCTGCACTGTAAAAAGCACTATACAAAAATGGTGACTTGCCATTCTGTACTAAGTTTCTATACTCGCTCTATACATAGCACCTTTGACCTTTCCTTTAAGGAGAAATGAAGGCAAATGAGAATGGACAATTAAAGAACTTAGAATGGCGATTATTCATTAAATTGTAGTCAAAAGCGCGGTCACCTGGCCTGCTTTTTCAGGCAATCATATATATTCCAGGATCAGTAGTATATGAATTGAAAGTAACTAATTTCATTATCTGTTTTAGCCTGTTGCCTTTGAAACATAAAAACTCTCATCTGATTTATCAAATTATGATACTTAGAAGAAGAAGAAGAGGAGGAAGAAGAAGAAAAGCCTAAATGGGTTAAAAATGTTGTCACGTGTAAACTGTGATTGTTCAAGGTGATGAGGGCAATCAGTTTGCATAGGAAGAGCTGTTCTCCAAGAAGATAGTGACCGTCTTCACCCTCTCAGGAATATGTCACTCTCTTACATAAATGCCACCATGCATTTGAGGAGGAAGGTCATCTATAAATATTACAATCCCCTTTGTTACAGTGTCCGCTCTTTTGGAATTCCTGGCGTTTAAACATTCTGAACACCATAAAAAGACTGTGCCAAGGTATGCACAATCACCTATTCTAGGTCATTCTATTTCCCTTCTGTTCATTGTATCGAGGCAATATCAGTGTGTGAATTATGTGCTGACATTAAGATGCTTTTACTCTTTTGCCAAATGTATCATTTTCACATTTCTGGGGTTATCATAATGGTTTGACTTCTACAGTGGCAAACAGAATCTAAAAAGATATATATGTTTTGTCATTTGACCCAATAGCAAAAGAAAACATCACAGAAGTGTTCAAATCACAAGGATTTGTTTGCCTTTAAAACGCATCTTAACAAAACACTAAAACTTGTGATATACTTTTTATATAAATTGTCAATAATTTAATGTTTTAACTATAATAAAATAATAACTCTTCGAATCCCAAAAACAAAAAGGGCATTTGTTAGTTTGTTAATTTAGATTTTGTGAACACATTTTCATTTCACGTTTTTATATAGTTTAGTTTCAGTTTTAGTTTTAATTCAAGTTTAGCAGAATTAACAGATCAGTATATAAATGGAAATTAGTTAAGTATATGTGGCGGGAAGGGGGAATCGTTTTTAACAGCAACGCTTAACTCACGCACTTCAAGAAATCCGACTACGCCACCCTAGGGATTATTCCCAGGGAACAATTATAATTGGACACAGGTTCGGATCCTCATAAGAAGTTAGGCCAGACACTTGGGTAGCATATAAAAGTATAAAGTTTATTAATACATAAACTTTAAAATACGGGGGCAAAAAGAAAAAGCACCGCTTCAAAACAAACGAATATGAATACAGAATTAATCTAAGGTTGAGGCCCTAGAACAAAATCACATACATCCAGCAGGGCTGAGGCTTCCAGTGGCAAGAGGAGTTCGGTTTTTACGATGGCACACTTCCACACACACACCTGTGCACTCAGATCACACTACTAAACACTCAGTGTTACACAGCATACCAAGAACCACCACCAGGAGAGAAATCCAACCACCCGTGGGACCCCAGCTCCTGCAATGAAGCAAAAACAAAATAAAATACAAAATTACAACAACATCAACCTCAAAGTATAACAAACAATACATTAAAGCCACGCCGCACCACAGGGGTACAAACAAAAGAAAACAAAAAGACTTAAATCAAATACAAAATCGGGTTACATCCAAAAAAATAAATTTAAACCAAACAATTCGACCAAGAAAAAGAAAATAAACTAAATTCACAAAATGAAATGGAACAAAACAAAAAGACAAGTGTAACGTATGAGAATAAGGGGGGTGAATACATAAATTCGAAGCGGGACTTAAAACCACATCAATCCCAAACCCGAACAGTCCCCTTTTGGGAGTTACTGATGGCAACTTCCGCGTTGTAACCAGGATAATGTAACAGCATAAGATGAGTCCAAAAACACGCGTTTTCTGAAAGACGAACAAAAGAAAGGGAGGATCCTACGCAAAAGGACAAAAGTGTTAATTAATCGTCGTGATTCCCCAAATTCAATTTTAAATATTGGTAGCACTTACCGTGCGAATATTACGCCGCAATAAATAGTTATGGGCACCGGTTTGTCACTCATGCCTTCCGCGCACACAATGGGGTACAGGAAATCATGCCTATTTTGTGCGTAACAACATTACCTCCGCAAGCATGTTAACAGGTTAAAAACACCAGCTCGGAAGAATGCACATTACCTGAAAGGCGGACAGTCATCAGCTCCACTAATGCCGCAACAATGCAAATGAGACACTATAAAATGGTACACAGGAACACTTTAAAAACCACATGTACTCAACTGGTCCTAAAAAAAAAGCATCTACCAGTTAAAATAGCGCGTGCTTACCTGCAGCTAGTCCACACAAACAATGAACACGGGCGGGAAAAATCGGACGTGACGCACCCCGAGTGGCAACCAATCCAGCCTTAAATGGACTGACCCAGTCCCTGATAGGTGAAGACTGATGTCAATCACTTAGTCCCGTCACATTCCACCCCGAGTTTCTGCAACGTCGCCTCGACGGTGACCTGAACAGCCTAACCCAACACTCAACTCCAAGGCCGGAACAGGGTGGCAACTGTACTACCCATCATGCTAGACACAGAACCAACACCCACTGCTCGAGGGAGATGATTTATATTAGAGTGCTGACCTGCAGTTCTTCTCCCAGTCCTCCTTACCACACTCTCAGCTACCTCCAGTGCATTAGAAGGCAATGCAACTGGCTGCGAATCCACTTCCCCCACAGAGTCGCTAGTTGCCCTACAAGTGTCCCCGACTTGTGCATTACCTAATGTCTGAGGAGTGAAGGGACCAACATCCTGTAGCCTTAACCCACCCCTATCTTGTGGCATGTCAGGTACTAAAACAAACAACTCTTCATCAGCATCAGCATCATCATGCTCCTCTAGCAGAGGTGGCGGAGATTCAACGACTGGGGTGTTCAATACAAAAGGTGGAACCTGGTCGATCAAACTCTTCAGCAGGGACCGGTGCACATGCTTTACCTTACCCAAGTCTGTGATGGGAGCAATGGTGTAAACCACCCCACCTTCCTTTGGTGCCTTCATGACCTGATACACCACTGAGCTCCACAGGTCCTGGATTTTACATCTAACCCTCACGCTATGATCGCGGAGGTATACCCGCTGACCCTCCTTCAGTGGTGCTTCCTTTACCTGCAGGTCATGCCGAGCTTTGCGCCGATCTGCTGTGGCCCCCAACCGCTCCCGGGCACCTTCAAACGCCACCTGCAAACGTCCCTGCTGCTCCAGAATCCACCTATGAACACTGCCAGCCAATGGCTCTTGGACTCTGCCTAAAAGAAAATCAACAGGGAGTCTGGGCTCCTGCCCAAACATTAAAAAATATGGAGACTCCCCCGTTACCTGATGTGGGGTGCTATTATATGCGAAAAGCACCTGAGGAAGACAAAGCGGCCAATCATTCTTTTTGGAAAGTGGCAAAGTGCGCAACAAATCATGTAAGGTTCTATTAAAGCGTTCACATTGACCATTTCCAGCTGGGTGATATGGGGTAGTACGTGACTTCTTGACGTCATACAAACTACAAAGTTGCTGAATGAGAGTGGATTCAAAATTACGGCCCTGGTCGGAGTGAATACGACCAGGCACACCAAATTTGCAAAACCACTCAATCACAAGAACCTGAGCTACAGTCTCTGCCCGCTGATCTCTAGTGGGCACTGCCAAGGTATACTTTGTGAAGATATCAGTCATCACCAAGACATTCTCCAACCCAGACCTTGAGGGCTCCAACACAGTGAAGTCCAAAGCCAAAATTTCATTAGGTCGGGCAGCCAACAAATGTCCCATAAAACTTCTAGGGGCAGAGGGGGCACCTTTAGCACACTGGCACCGCTCACACTCCTGGCACCAACGGGCAATATCTGCCGACATTCGAGGCCAGTAGCATCTCTGACGCACAAGTTGAGATGTACGCTCCACTCCCTGGTGCCCATGCTGTTGGTGAAGCTGGGTCAAGACTTCAGGCTTCAAAACTGCTGGCAATAACACCTGAAAGATCTCCTCGCCGCCATCTGGGCGCGAAGCACACGGCGATAGAGCACCCCATCAGTCTCCACAAGGCGATCCCATTGTCGAAGCAGAATGATCGCCAACTTCGAGTTTCTTGCGCTCCTCCGAAGTTGGAAGCAACCTGCGCCTCCAGAATGCCAAGAACTCCCCAATAACTGGGTCTGCTGCCTGCTGAACACCCATGTCCCTGCTAGAAAAGCACGGGAGCGAGGTGACCTGATTGACTGAGGTCACAAATTCCACCTGGGCAGCTTGCTGCAAAGCTCCTGGAACAGCTACACCTGGGCACCACTCACGCACTTCTCTTGCACTTGAAAAATTTTGTCGTGACAAGGCATCAGCGTTACGATTGCTTTTCCCTGACCTATATTTAATTTGAAGTCAAATGCTGCCACTTGGGCAGCCCAACGCTGTTCCATAGCACCCAATTTCGCAGATGTCAAGTAACTAAGGGGGTTGTTGTCAGTAAAGACAAAGCATTTATGGCCCAGCAAGTACTCCTAAATTTTTCAGTCATGGCCCACTTGAGTGCCAAAAACTCCAATTTCATAGAACTGTAGTTAGATGTATTGCGTTCCGTGGGCCTAAGACTACGACTACCATAGGGCTATAGGGCGCACCCTACCTTGCTGCTCCTGTGAAAGGACTGCCCCTAGTCCACCATGACTGGCATCTACCTCTAAAATAAACGGTAGTGAAAAAGTCAGCATAGGCAAGTACTGGTGCTGTTGTTAACTTGCCCTTCAACCCCTCAAAGCTACACTGACATTCAGCTGACCAGGCTTCAACAAAGTCTTGGGCCACTTGCTTTGGACGCTTTGAGTTTGCCAGCTGCGCTACCAACCTGTGGAGAGGGGCAGCTAACTTAGCAAACCCCTCCACAAAGCGCCGGTAGTAGCTAGCAAACCCCAAAAAGGAGCGCAACTCTGAAACACAAGTTGGCCGAGGCCATTGTGCAACTGCCTCCACCTTACCTGGGTCAGTAGAGACCCCTTCAGAAGAGATAACATGTCCCAAATAATGCACTTCTTTTTTAAAAAAGGCACATTTAGATAGTTTGGCCTTTAACCCTTCCATTTGCAAGCGACTCAAGACAAGCTCCATCCGAGCAAGATGTTCATCAACAGAAGAGGAGAATACTACAATATCATCAAGATACAAAAGGAGGGATTGACACTGCTGATCCCCAAACAACCGTTCCATCAATCGCTGGAAGGTGCCTGGGGCATTGCACAACCCAAATGGCATCCTATTCCACTCAAAAAGGCCAAACGGGGTGCAAAAAGCAGTTTTAGGTTTATCCCGCTCTGCCACAGGTACTTGGTTATACCCACTGGCCAGATCCATGGTAGAAAACCAACGGGCTCCTGCCAGTGAGTCTAAAGTCTCCTCGATGCGTGGTAAAGGGAATGCATCTTTTCTAGTCTTTGAGTTTAACCGGCGATAGTCTACACACATACGTAAACTACCGTCTTTCTTTTTCACCAGAACAATTGGCGAAGCATAAGGACTACAGCTCTCTCTGATTACCTGGGTTTCCAACAGTTGATTTATGTGCGCCTTTACCACCTCATACTCCGATGGCGGAATGCGTCTAAAGCGCTGTCTAACAGGGATGTCGTCCAACAAAGGTATATCATGGGATATTAGATTAGTACATCCCAAATCACCATCATGTGCAGAAAACACGGGCAAGTACTTCTCCAGTAATGCCTAACCTTACCCTGTTCTTCTTCCGACAGCACAGATAAATCTAACGTGGCTATCTGTTCCTGCACAGTAGGAGAAGCCTGCACAACCTGCATACTCACCCTAACTTCAGCTGTTTTAACTTCGGCAACCTCTGGGGGTAAACTAACCACATCAGCCTTGTTCACAGTACCAATAATAGAGTTGGCATACAGCACTATATCGCTGGTACCAACATTAACTACAGGCACATACACAGTACCATTGTCCACCCGCAAAGAGCAGGAGAAGCCAACAAACCTGCTGGTAGACCAGAAGTGGGCGGTTCAAACAGTGCGGTACTACCCGAATATTGCACGGAACAAGTTGCAGCAACAAATTTCATAGTTCCACCAGCGATGCGACACGCCCGGCGATCCACGCATCTTTACGCGTCCCTTACCTTCCACAACTGGTTGAGCATCTATCCGATGGCAATGTTGCAAAGCTTGAAAAACGAAACTAGGGGCCCTTGACACTGATGGCAAATCAAAAGGGCTGTACCATGCTGGCGAAGAGCTCCCGGTAGCATCGGCTGAGGATGTTCATACCCAACACCCCAGGAACTTGTGCACAGACACCACCAGGAGGATCTCAGACCACCAACACACCACAGCCTAAAACCACACGCCCACAGAGCTCCACATCCAATTCCAAATAACCAACATAAGGGATTGAAAGGCCATTTGCAGCTCGAAGCTGCAACCAATGACATGACCTAAGCTGCTCCTGACCCCATGACCCAAAATTAGTCACAAAACAGCTCTCCGTCATGGTAGACACCATGGAACCAGTGTCCACCAGGCAAGGTACTTTAACCCCACCCATAGATACGACAAGTTTTGGACAAGTGGACATAAAACGTGACATAAAATCAGAATCAGTGACATTCGTTGAGCCTATCCTTCTCCCAACCAAGCTGTGGCCCTGCAACTCAGTGGGAACTAGTTTTCCGGCGGCTGCATGGACGATGACTGTTCACCCCTCATCAATGCTACATTCCCGCGAGTTGGTGGTGGGCGGACAGATATCCTCTCCCCGTCACAATCCCTGGCAAAATGGCCAGGTTGTTGACACCTTCGGCAGATTATATTGGCCTTCAGTGGTCGCGGGCGCACCTGAGGATTTTGCAACTGAGCCATACTTTGGGATAATTGATTCAACTGTTGTTGCTGCTTTCGCAGCATGTCCCGTAATTCGCTCATTTCTGACGCCGCTGAACCATTTTTACTGTTGACATACTGATGTCCCTGTACACCATACTGAATGCCATAAGCGGAAGGGACTGACTGACTTCTACCACGCACCCCCCCAGGCATGCCTTCCCTTTCCCAACGCAGGGCTTCGCTACGAACTTCAAACAAGGTGGCTGTAGGTTGACGACGCACTAGTTGCTTAAGTTCCCGTCGAAGAGCACAATCATTAACATACTCCACAAACTGGTCTCTCAATAAAACATCAGCATTAGGCATGCCATGAGGTGACTGACTTCTCACTCTATCCAAAAGACTCATCAAGGCCAAAGAAAATTCCACCAAAGTTTCTCCTTCCTGTTGTCTTCTGGAAAAAAAACGCCTCTTGAAGTGCTACATAAGACTTTGTGCAACCATATAATTCACGTAATACTCTAATAATTTGTTTTGGATCCTCCCTTTCGTTTGCTGGCCGATAACGAATTTCTTCCCTCGCCTCCCTCCAGATGATCAACCAGAAAAAATGCTTCATCAGCTGTAGAGAGGTGGCGAAGCCGCATACAAGCCTGAGCCTCCTCCACCCACTCATCGATGCCAACGCCCGACCGACCACTAAACTTAGGGCACTTACGATCTCGAGGGACAAAAACAAGTCGCTCAGCTGTTGGTGCACCGGCCCCAATGAGTGGGGGATCTACTACCGTAGGAAGAGACACATTAGATGGGCCCGGCTGGGCAACAGGCATTTGTTCTTGACGCAGCCTCTCATTATCTGCTTTTAACTGGGCTACCAAATCTCGTAACTCACGCATTTCGTCCTCCATAACAGTCAACGCCCAAAGACTTACTAATATGGAAACTCAAACTGCCGATTCACCTCAAAAAGGGACTGCCACGGACTGGTTCCTATCAAAAAAACAAACAAATCACTCCCGAGTCTCTGGCCTACACAAGAGGGAATCCTGCCGACTACGCCAGAATGTGGCGGGAGGGGGGAATCGTTTTTAACAGCAACGCTTAACTCAAAGAAATCCGACTACGCCACCCTAGGGATTATTCCCAGGGAACAATTATAATTGGACACAGGTTCGGATCCCTCATAAGAAGTTAGGCCAGACACTTGGGTAGCATATAAAAGTATAAAGTTTATTAATACATAAACTTTAAAATACGGGGGCAAAAAGAAAAAGCACCCTTCAAAACAAAAGAATATGAATACAAAATTAATCTAAGGTTGAGGCCCTAGAACAAAATCACATACATCCAGCAGGGCTGAGGCTTCCAGTGGCAAGAGGAGTTCGGTTTTTACGATGGCACACTTCCACACACACACCTGTGCACTCAGATCACACTACTAAACACTCAGTGTTACACAGCATACCAAGAACCACCACCAGGAAAGAAATCCAACCACCCGTGGGACCCCAGCTCCTGCAATGAAGCAAAAACAAAGTAAAATACAAAATTACAACAACATCAACCTCAAAGTATAACAAACACTACATTAAAGCCACGCCGCACCACAGAGTACAAACAAAAGAAAACAAAAAGACTTAAATCAAATACAAAATCGGGTTACATCCAAAAAAGTAAATTTAAACCAAACAATTCGACCAAGAAAAAGAAAATAAACTAAATTCACAAAATGAAATGGAACAAAACAAAAAGACAAGTGTAACGAATGAGAATAAGGGGGTGAATACTCCCAGAAATAAAGAATACATAAATTCGAAGCGGGACTTAAAACCACATCAATCCCAAACCCGAACAGTCCCCTTTTGGGAGTTACTGATGGCAACTTCCGCGTTGTAACCAGGATAATGTAACAGCATAAGATGAGTCCAAAAACACGCGTTTTCTGAAAGACGAACAAAAGAAAGGGAGGATCCTACGCAAAAGGACAAAAGTGTTAATTCGCGTCGCGTGATTCCCCAAATTCAATTTTAAATATTGGTAGCACTTACCGTGCGAATATTACGCCGCAATAAATAGTTATGGGCACCGGTTTGTCACTCATGCCTTCCGCGCACACAATGGGGTACAGGAAATCATGCCTATTTTGTGCGTAACAACATTACCTCCGCAAGCATGTTAACAGGTTAAAAACACCAGCTCGGAAGAATGCACATTACCTGAAAGGCGGACAGTCATCAGCTCCACTAATGCCGCAACAATGCAAATGAGACACTATAAAATGGTACACAGGAACACTTTAAAAACCACATGTACTCAACTGGTCCTAAAAAAAAAGCATCTACCAGTTAAAATAGCGGCGTGCTTACCTGCAGCTAGTCCACCCAAACAATGAACACGGGCGGAAAAAATCGGACGTGGCGCACCCCAGTGACAACCAATCCAGCCTTAAATGGACTGACCCAGTCCCTGATAGGTGAAGACTGATGTCAATCACTTAGTCCCGCCTTTTTATTTTACAAAAAAAGTTATGATATTGTAACTGTACTGTTCTGCTCACTTTTTGTGAACATTTGTGCATAAATCATAACGGCAGAAATTCAAAAATAATGGCAATTGCAAACAAAGGAACATTCCAGCGTAATGATAAAGGAAGCGTCCTTGATTATTAGGAGTATAATCCCGACCTTTAATTTTTCACCCATCTTAGTACACAATAGAACTATAGAAGATTCAAGTCATAAATAGGAAAAATATCGAATCTCTATGTTCATTTTTGAATGCGATGCTACTGGTCTATTTGGATTAAATGATCTATGCTAAGCTATGCTAAAATGTTATCGCCAACACAGAGATTGGCTGAATAGATTACAAAACAGTAAAACTCAATTTATTAACTTTGGGGAGTTGTAGAATGAGCCTATTTCCAAAAATGTGGAGTGCTCATTTAACAGTAGGCTTATATTTATGACCAACTTGCGGCCTTAATGCCAAATGGTTCTGGTCTGGTACAGAATCAAATTAGTGATGCTGTCAGAAAATGAGTTGAGAGTTCTGTTAAGTATTGCAGGTGCAGGTTTATCAAACAGGACCCGTGCAGGCTTTGTTGCTTTACATCTCTCCACCACATAACCCCATGTGCGTGATGTGCCATTTATTTCCTAAAGCGCCACACAGCAGTATATTTTTCCGCTTAAGGGTGAGAACAAAAATAATTATTTATTTTTAATATTTATTGTTTAATTATTAAAAAATTTTTTTAATTATTTATTTTTCAACAACTGTTGTTAGTTTCATTTTGTTTTAGTTCAATTATTTTGTAATTTTTATTTTATTTCAGTTTACGACATTGTTTTTTCATTAGTCGTTTGCTCTTAGTTTTAGTTTCGGTTTACAAAAATAAGCTTGCTCAGAAGCTCTTAATGACATAATGCACTCTAAGCAAAAGGCATTTAAACTCTGTGAGATTATACGAGGAAGGATGAAATAGAAATTTCAGGTAATTATTTGCTTCCCCTGCCCTTAGCCCTCAGTCATATAAATTTTTGCTTACCACAGAGGTAGAGAGCATACAACAATGACCTGTGCAGTGGAGAAAATGGCCTCCTAGGGAGATTATATGGATCGCATTTTGTATTTACAGGATAGCTGTCTCAAAGTGTGAGTGGAACACATCTGAATAATCAAGCCTGTGTTGTCAGCAGCTTTGCGCAGGGATAAAGCAATTTAGTGGTCTGCCAGTCCTGTATATAATAATACATAATTACATAAGCATAATTCTTCCTGCAAAATTAAAGACATTTGCAAATAAAAACAAATAAACAGTAGTTAGTGTTTACTCTCACTAGTGGTCATTTTTGCATTTTTTTGAGTTTTTTTTTGTCTTTGTTAGGTTAGTTCAAAATAATTTCACTATGAAAGAGCTACATTCTGGCACCGCCCCCATACTGAGAAATGCAGTTACACAGCTACTATGTCTTTACTATGTCTTTATGTCTTTTTTTCGCGCGTTCTTGTCTTTACTAATTTCTTTTATCTGCTTTTGTGAATTAAAAAAGGAAACTGTATTGGACCACAGGAATGAGGACTCGCTGAAACAAAGTGAACATGATTGTTTTCTCTCTACTATTTGAGTCAAATCCATAGTACTCCAAACCAGACTTTCTGGCACTCAGACAGTTTGACAATCTGTATTTCTCAGTTTAGCCATCAGCTGCTATATCTTTGACTGGCTGAACTCAGGGAGGAGTTCTTTAATGCCTTGTGTTCCACAGGGACCTCTTGTCTTTTGATTAACAGCCTTGGTTGTGTCTGCAAAAAAGCCATCCATCTGTCCTCACATACTTCATCTCTTTTTGGAAGCACAGCCCAGTGCCAGTCTGAATTATTATCACTCAGTGACTTTGATGAGCCTCTCTCTCTCGCTTTCTGGCACTCAGGGCAGAGGCACATGTTTAGATGATCGATAGATTTCCGCTCTTTCGTCAGTGAAGTGCGCTTGAAAATGTTTGGAGTGCTGCAGCTAACATGCAGGCAGTAGTTGCTCTTGGAAGTGTTTGTAGCTCTTTTTAAAAGAACCAAAAGTGTCTGCGCAGCAAAGTCCATAATATTTCCAAATATTGTCACCACATTTAATAATGAAGCCAACAAGGATACAGGAGAAAATTCAACACAACAACTGAAATAAACAATGCTGCATCAGAAACCATGGTAGAATCAGGGCTTAATTAACAGAGAACCATATTCAAAGTAAAACAGATTTCAAAAGTTCCTCAAGTGTGGGAACTAATGGCTAGCCAAACAAGTTGCAGGAACGTTAGGCAAACAGTACAGGAAACTAAACCAGAACACAACAAATGGAATATACACAACATATTGAAAGGTGTAGACTGGACACTGGGGAAAAAAAATCCCATTGGATTGGGTTCTGGAGGAGGGCATGGAGCAGGCGAAGGGGCAGGATTCAGGAACAGGAGGAGCTGAATGGAGACCCATAAGACAGCGCTACACCAGAAGCTTTAGATGTAAATTCTTTTAAAATCAATTCCCCCTGGAGACCCACAACCAGGTCCATGTGAACAAGATATATAAGAACCAGAGGGGTAATCATGCCACACTCCCTGGATGATTGCTTTTGCATGCAGCATAATAAGTCCCGTCAATGCCCAGTGGCGATTGATTGTGAAATTGCATTTTGAAAACATAACTTTGCGTATTGATTTAGCAGACACAACGATTAGCTCTGTATGCCTAGGCTAATGGATTATGATTTATACTTCCCTCGCTCTAGAAACACTATCAGAGTAACCTTCAATTTATCATAAGGATGTGTGCCGGGATGACAATGAGCAGATAATTTCTTGTCAATGCTTTTGTAGAGCATCAGACGTTTTTAGCATGAAAAACTGGCCCTCAGAATACAGATAGAATACTGTTCCTCGCTGCGCTGTTGCATTTAAATAAGCAGCGGTTTGATAAATGACTGTGCGGTGGCCTGATGACCCAGTCGAATATGTAGCCCTATTATGTTTAAGGGAGAGTGCTACATGTCTAGATCTGCACTCCTGGGAGATGAGGCACCCACAGTGCTGGGAAATAAGCGAAAGTCAAAACTTCTCCCTAAACCAGTTAGATCATTTAGAAAGTGGCCTATTTTCTTTTTGTCAAGCTATTATTTATTTATTTTTAATTTTTTCACAGCTCCGCCTTTTCATTATGTTACATTATTCAGGTTATCTGGATAAGGGGCTGCATTCATGTTCCATTTCTAAGAATCATCTTTCTCGCTGTTAGATAAGCTGCGCGCATTTGCATAATGTCACATGGTGTGTGTACACTTCTGGTGCTCGACTAGTGACATTACCTCCAGTTCATGAAAGTTATTGTGAAAAAAGGTTAGATGACAAACTGTACTTAACATGCTGGAGCCATACTGTAAAATCACCCTAAGCATGGCTGACAAGCAAAAGACAAGCTAACCATATCCTTCCTATCTCCTCCACACCTGCCCAGAGTTGTGAGCTTCAATGCATACCTATTTATATTCCACACACACCCGCGCACACACACATGTGCACACATTCTCACAATACTTGTCTGGGGCTTCATATTCCCATGAAAATTCATGCAGTGGCTCTAGTGGGCCTGTGATCATTCTGGTCGGTCTGGGGGATGTCATCCGACAGATGCCTTTTATATCATGAGAGGAACCACCTGTTAAACATTTATGGCTTGAGCTTCGTGCCTGGAATTCTTTCCAATTATAAAAAAAAAAAAACATGCCTGCATCTCCATTCAGAGAAAATAAGAAAAGAATGTGATACACCTGCCGCCCATGAGTAAAAAAGCAATGCACAGTTTTACATTTAATTCAACTTTGTGAGGCATGTTAGAATGGTAATGCTTAAGATACAGCTTAATACTCACTGTGAGAGAAAGAACACATACTGCACTGTAAAACACTGTATTTCAATTGAAATAACTTGTTATCCTGCTGCCTAAAAATGCTTAGTTTAGTCATCTAGAATATTCCAGTTGTCACTTAAATTAACATTTAGTAACTTAAAAATTGCAAGTATTTTCAAATATTTCGAGTTGAAACAACTATTTATTATTTTTTAATGGTCTTTTGAATGTAATTATGCTCATGGTCTTCTGCTGTTCCCTCAGACACAGTATGTGTTTTGCCAACAAAAGTCTTAGTAACCAAGTATCTGAGTACTGCTGTGTTCAGGCATGTCATTTTATTGACTATTCTCTGATGAACATGACACGCATTTCCTTGGAAGAGGATGAGGATGTAGTGTAAAGCTTACCTATAATGACAAGCAAGATGGAGTTAAAATTCAATCACAGTCTTTAGATGCTCACTTGTGTCAAACGGCACAACCCAGCTCAGCAAAACTGCAGAGACGATGCCCCATTTGTTAAAGTGAAAATATACATTTCCCTTTAAATGGTCACAGCAATTTGTTTGATGAAATTTGTTTGATGAACAAAATTAAACTATTTAGACATACCACAATAATCATAATAACAATTTTGTGCACAACATTATTTATATGAAGAGTAACAAAATCTCATGACAATGACTTAAAACTATTTATATAAACATATATTTATACATACCATGATGATCATTCTCATGTCAGGTCATGCAAAGGAAGAGGAGGAGAGGTATGATTGCAGTTTTATTTACAATTGCAATTGAAACGTAATGGCAGAGTAACATAATATAGTAACAGAGGTCACCCCTTCAGATAAACAGCACTGAATCAGGTTCGTGTATAAATCCAAGATTTATTGATGGCTTCACAATGGTTTTAAAATCACAAGGGAGACTTTACACATAAGTTTATCCAGCAAGAGCTGAGCATAAACCATGCCAAACACAAAAAAATTACACAAAACCCATACAAATGAATTTATAATAGGAAAGAAGACCTTGTGATTTACACAATTCATCAACCGTAAATACCACTTCAAATCTAGCTCAACTCTGCATCAGCATTAGACATATAGTGTCCTCCTTGGAATAAGCAATGGGAGAAACAAACAAAATACAAAAAAAGAAAAACTAGTCTGCCCAAAGGGCCGTTCCAAATTAATTTGGCCCAATTACCAGTTTAAATACCGGGCGGACTAACAAAACCAAAACCAAACAAACCAAAAAAATAAACTCAAAGTAAACCAAGAGCAACAAATGGGCTCTGTAGAGCTGACACACATAATACAACAACTTTATTATTTATAGTTAGACAACCATCATCTATTAAAACATAAAAACGTCAAACAAACTCCTAACCTTGTAAGAATCCAAAACGGCATTTACAAATCTCTCGCCTATGAGCCGTAGGTTTCGTAGAACTGAGAAATGCCTTTATTCTCGCTAAAAACAAACCACATTTTAAAACACTTAATCTCAAATCGAGTCAGACCCATCTCCTGGATCCGAAGAGATCCACCTGCGAACCGCCCTCAAACAAACAAGTATCAGTCTATTTCTGCCGGCCAGAAACAAACACCTACCATTCTCATTCCATTGATCTTAATACATAGCTAACCACACCCCCTTCATTCATAATGCTACTCCTCAGACATCACGTGCCACAATATAAAATGTATTTTAAATAAGGTCTCAGGTTTTTACTTTTAGGAAAATTCACAGGAAATAGCTTACTTTTGTTGACTTTTGGATAGATCAGTGTTTCTTTCTCAGTCATGGACTGAATGTCCCCATAACACTGCACATATTGTTTCCTTCATCTCATCTGACATACAAATTTTAGTTCATGACTTTGTAATGTTTTACCCCATACACTGTGACTACATAGCTCTAAAAACTCAAGCCTCCATTAAAAATCAGTGTGAGTTATATTTCAAAGTGCTGACTCCCACTAATTTGTTTTTGTCAACCAGTGCAATCTCTTTTCAATATCTCTGTATTGGTTCCATGTGCAGTTTACTGAAAACAGAGAAATAATTAGACGCCTGTTGTGGTACTTCACGAATCATAGCGAGCTCAGTAAGTGCAGCAGACCACTTCGGTACACTAGCCATTATCAAGTCTGTCATGTTTGCAAAATGAGATCTTGGCCTCAGAATGACAGGCTGACTCAACACCAATCATTATTGACAACCCATAAATTCTTCACGCTGTACTGTAGTTATCAAGATTCTGATGATGTGTCATCTTGACAATGGTTTCTTTGATGATAAGTAATGCTCCAACCTGTCCTTCAACCAATACTCTCGTATAGGTCTTAAAACCTATTGGCAATGTAACATTTTCATATTAATGCTTTGTACTCGTTTATCTGCGTTGTGTGTCAGGTTACATGTGAATCAGTTGGTAGCAGATTGTGTTATATATGATTATATGTAATCATGTGCCATATGATCATGGGTTCGATCCCAGATAAAGCATTTTTTATATAAAATGTATATGCACTATAGGATTTTGCACTATTTCTGTAAGGTAAAACTATTTCTTTAAGAAAAAATGGATCAAATACCATGAGATCGGTGTAAAGTCCACACATTGCATTTAAATAAACACACATTTTGATCGGTAATGAGAGTCATGCATCATTTCATGACATCCATTATTTTTACGCCTGTTTGAGAGCGCTTAAATTTAAAACTTAAAAATAGATCGTAACAAGGTGCTTTTTGTTTAGAGGACAGGACAGGCTCAGTAACATCAAGCATGCAGCAAATGTTCATTTTGCATATTTGTATAAATGTAGTAGAGTTAGCGATGGACTCAAATTCTGGCATTTGTATAAATTTAATACAAACTGTTTTCTGCAAAACCTGTAACAAACAAACAAACAAAGAAAACCTCCTTTGGATTTAATTATTTCTGAATCTCTGATGGTGATTTAAAATTAGCGTAGAACGTTCTGGCCATCTGTTTAATAGACAAACAAACCACACATAAAAACGGACAACTTTTAACCTTTAATGCACAGGTGTGTAGAGAAGCATGAAATATTAGCACATTAAACATTAAATTTAGTCACAAGGGTGGGCAACTCAAGGTCGTTGTCAGGAGTATAGGATATGCTGGCTCCCTATGGAGAGAGAGGTGAGAAGGTTGGTGAGACTCAGCATGAAGGTGTTAATGTTGTGTGCTCCACCTCCATTTATGAAATACACTGCCAGTTTTGTCTTGACAATGTGCCCGATTCTCTCTTCTGTCCTGTGACAGGATCAGATCTTATAGGCTAGTCAAGATTTTACTGTGGAGCCATTAATAAAAGTAAAAAAAAAGGTCTTGTTATTATACTCATTGCACACAATATCATTGCGTAGTACATACACATACTTGGAAACACCAATCACATACAATTTGAAAATAAATTGACTGACATAGATCAGGGAACAAAAGAGCACAGTTGAACTGAAGTGGCCCATTTCCGCAGTACGTTCTGTGACTGTTTAATTAGTTGAACTACACAAGCTATTTCCACACATTGCAGTACTCTAACCGCAGAAACAATAAGATAAATGGCTCTCAAACTCTTACATTTTACGGTTCATCCCCCCTTATTATCGCTATCATTGCATAATAGGTATAAAGATTATCATTCATTTATTTATCGCTATATTCTCCTAAACCCATAAGACTTTATTTTTTAATCTTTTGTACAGAATGTGCATTCAAAATTTAATTTGTTTGGACTGCTGCTTTTCAGTCTATCCCATTTCAATTAAGGTTACAATAATTATTTATCGTATTTATCTCATGCTTTGAAAAACTCTTAATCTCACGATTAATATAATAAAGCCATATATGACCAAGATAAGAGAATTTTATTTCATTTTTTATTCGATTTATTTGGTCACCCTATTTATGAATGCACCGCATGCTAGCCTGCTCACAACAGGGGTTGGGTCTTTATTAGCATCAGGTAATGTAGGATTTTATTGCATGACAAGATGCTCACCGCAGTGGCCTCTTTGAATGGATAAATTATTACTCTTCACATTCCATGCAGCCCACACAATGTGAACCACTCTATATCTGTCTCAGCCTCAAGCATTCGACATCATGTATCCTTCAAACTGAGAGATGTTGTTGACTTGAAGGTAAACAGTCTGGCTTTACGACTAAAATGTAAGATTTGAAGCATAACAGCATTTCCTCTAAGGATGATCAGTAAGGACCCTCATGCTGCTTCCGATGAGCGAAAAAGCACAAATATGATTTTAGAACAACATACATAGAATTTGTAATTCTGTAGATACTTTAACACCAGTGCATTCGTTCTGTATGCTTAGTAGATGGGTGCATTAATTGAGGCATTCAGGATTTTGATGTTTAGCAACAGACTAATTTTATTTATATTATTAATTGCGGACTTGAATAGTCGATGTCATTCAAAGTTGAAGGTGCCCTTCAGTAATGTTGACGGTGCACTATTGGATTTTTCACTTAATAATTATTTGTGTGTGTGTGAAAAAGTATATTTGTTATAGTCTACTTGCATGTAATGTACTTTTGCACAATTTGCATCTGCTGTTCTGCAGGTTATTCACTAGATTAATGCTCTCGGGTGCAGCTCCTGCAGTTGTCAGAGACATGATCCTAAACTTCCTTGTTCACTGTTGGCTACAGCATTATTCATTCAGACACTATATCCACATTTTTAAATTGAATTGCTCCCTGAGTAAAATAGAACATTGGTCCAATTAACCACAGTATAGAACAGATTTCTGCAGTTGCAGATTTGTATAACCGCTCTTATTTTCCATCCAATTGAACTAGAAGATTATAGCATGAAATGGGGTTTAACAAGCCAAACAATAGAGCACTTTTCCCTCTTGTGCATATAAAAAAGTTGCAAAAAAAAAAAAAAAGTACAGCATTTTCAATTTGACTGAAAATCCCTTTAACTAAGCGTGAACTTATTTTATGAGGTGTACATTGAGAAATGTTTGTTCTATATGGGATGATAACAGAGGGCACGAGCGTCAGTGAGTGGCTCTTTGCCATGGCTTGCAGACAGTAAAACTAATTAGATCTCACAAAGAAAAAAACACTCCAAATTCATTGGAAAAGAAGGACACCTCTAGACCTTGATAAGATTAAGTGATTCGGCAATTTCTGAGCTTCACAAAAACCTTACTTTTACCAAATAAATGTTTTACTAGCCAAAGAACCAGAGAAGGAGCATTAATGAATTAAATATACAACACAATCAATGAGATACAGACAAATAATGAATTACACTTCATAGTCCATGTATACCGACTGTTGAATTTTGCATTGTGAAACACTTAGGTTAACGTTTATTTAATTAACATTTAAAAAATTTTTAAAATCACTTTAAAATCAAACAAAGCCCCCAGCACTGTCCTAGGATGCATTTAAACCGGCTCTTTTCTTCAGATCAATACAGAGGGGCACCCCCACCCCCTTCTCCAGTAAGTATTGTGCACGCGCATCCGTTTATTCAATGCGAACTGACAGCCCTACATAAATTTCTGTGATATCCAGAGTGAGAAATAAATATAATTTTAAGGAACCCAGAAAATCACAGTGGTTGAAACGGAATGTGACGATTATGTGCAAACTCTTCTCTAGACTACAAAGTAATCCTAACAGCCTATAATGCATAGACTGTTCAACAGGCTGATATATTCATGCTGACGGCTCGATTGAAACGATTTATGTTTTTTTTTTTAAAGCAATTTTATCAGATGAGAAATTCACAGGATTATTTAATTATCGTCGTGGACAACTAGGGACCGATGGGTTTTCAAGCTCTTTTTTTAACTTCTCTAAACAGGTCGACGCTTAGGCTACATAAATACTGAGCACCATGGACAGCGCTAAAACGTACGATCAATGATCTGACACGTTAATCGTGCGATGTGTCGTGCGACAGAACCGGGAAGGAGCGTCTGCGCTGCGGAGGTTTTTGTCCTCTTAACCTGGATGTTGCGCCCACTAATCCTCAGGAGAGCAGACGGACTTAGACGTCAGATGAGAAGGAGGTACACTAACATCAAAACGGTAGACTACAGTTCCACGGCACATGACGATTGTAATCGCCACACGGTGGAGCAAAGGGACGCCAAACTTTATTCCCACTTTTGAACCGATGAACCGAAGCAAAAGTTCAGCAATTGCAAAAAAAAATCGCCGTGCGTCTCATCCAACACTTAAAATCTTCTTCAAATAACTATCCTCTTTATGGATCGCAGTCTGTTGTCAAAACGCCACAGCACATTAAATGTTTTGCTCTCCCCCAGAAAACAATGCAGTGACTTTTGCTCAATGTGCGCTCAGAACGGATTGCGATGATTGCGTCCAACTCGAGCGCGATCAGTTGCAGGAGGGCGAACAGCGCGCTGTGCCTCAGTGCAGTGGAGGAACATTTGGAGGCGTCCTCCTCCTATCGCAACCTCAGTCCCACCGGCCACCTGCTCGTAGCGGTGACCTTGGGCTTCATCGGCACTTTCGGATTCCTCAACAACCTTCTGGTCCTCGTGCTCTTCTGCCGCTACAAGATTCTGCGGTCCCCCATCAACTTTTTGCTGGTGAATATCTGCTTGAGTGATCTCCTGGTTTGCGTGCTGGGGACGCCGTTCAGCTTCGCGGCGAGCACTCAAGGGCGATGGCTCATCGGCGAGACTGGATGTGTGTGGTACGGCTTTGCCAACTCGTTGTTAGGTGAGTGTTTTGGAGAATGAACTGCCTTGCTGCATCTACTGTAAGCTATGTTGTTCAGTTCGTCAGATGTTACGTTTTTTTCATTCAGTAAAGACCTCAACTGGAATCAATCGTTCAAAAACTGTTAATCAGTAGCTAAAGTATTCAGTTGCAAGTTTAGATTAACATGTAGCGATAATTAAACTCATATGACATTTTTGTGCTGCGGCAGCTTGTGCATAAAACAAAATAAACCACAGACGAGAAGCCTTTCAAACTAGTTTAAAAGACAAGTGTCACTCTTAAAAATGCTAGTTTCATACACTTTAGAAAACGTGCATAAATATAATACAAACTGTTTTCTGCAAAACTTGTAACACTCATTGGTGTTGAATTAGTCGAAATTTTTTGTAATATGTAAACAAAAAAATAATAATCAATAAATGTGTATACCGCCATTTCATTTTCTGGAATTAAAGAATCTAAATGTCACAGCTTTAATATAGTCCAAAAAGTGAAAAGCTCTTAGTGTTTTAAAGAATTTCATAGAAATGCAGTTTTGAATATCTTCTTACATCCATTACAAACAGACAGAGTCCACATCAGTTTCAGTACACAGACAGAATTGCAGCTTATAACTGCAGATGAGTCCGAAGGTTCTTGCTGGAGGCAGCAAATCTTATGCCCAAGTAAATTTAGTACCTTCAACTGATGTGATTCTCAGTCAATAGCTCAGTGATGAAACACCACTTGGATAGCAGCTTTCCTGTTTTTTTTGTGCTTGCCTACCTTTATCACAAATTAACTGAAATGAGACATGAAGCATTTGATGTTTTTCATAATTCAAAGATTTCGTTCCTCTCACAATGTTTGATTGATGTCATTTGTCTAGCAGATTGACTTATATTACTTATATTGTTGTTTTATTGATGCATGACTTCAAAAATGCAGTTTTGTCACAAATTTTGATTACTGTTTCAGTGAATGTATATTTTAGTAGATATCATTACAAATAAAATATTGGACAGTTATTAATGTGTACACTTCAGCCTTTGGGTTTGATAACTATTAGCACGTCTGTGAGCTTAGTGATTCAAAAATACCTTTTGGGTTGGAAAGTGAGGTTGTTATAGATAAATGCATTTTCAGTTTTTTTTTCTTTTCTTTTTTTAGAACGGCATAGTATCTTAGAATCATTCATCACTTTGAATCACAACAGTCACCACTGTGTTTTTCAGCATTCATTAACATTTGTTACATTAGAAGGGCATAGAACAGTGAAGATAATAACATTGATGTTGAAGATGTAACTCCTTATTTGCTAAAAAGGATCTGTTGTTCAGTCAGGAACACTAGTAAACTGTAATAAAATGTCATCAGCATGCAGTCACATACTTCAAATCCATTACTATCAATCCATTTAGTATTTGCGATGTTCAATGTTGCCAAAAGTGTGTGTTTGATTTCTCATGTCATGTTTCAGACTTAAAGTCCCCCTATTATGGATTTTTGAAAATGACTTTTCATGCAGTGTGTAACACATCTGTAAATGAAAACATCCTGCGTTTTACATTTAAAAGTGCACCATGTATAAAGTTATTGTATCTCAAAGGAGTCATTTTTTAAATGTCCCAAGCTGTTTCTTGTTGAAGAATTTGTGTTAAAATAAAACATTTGCAAATTGCAGGGACAAAAAATACCTCTTGGATGTATAAGTAGTATTTGTTCTGTGTTTATTTGTGTATATATTTATTTTTATTTTTTTTACATTTGATCAGATCAGATACCCTAACCATGCTAGAACCTCAGATTGTTTTGAAACCTCTTTGTTTTACAGTATGTCTAGAGAAGGATCACTATAGTTATATTCTCCGGTAAGTCTCTTCTGAGCAAAGAATGTTTTTCTTTTTTGGCATCACAAGGCTGCCAGTGAATGCTGCAGAGCAAGACAAATCACATTTGATTGCTTTGTTTTTGGGAAAATCACCTCTTGGCAGCTTAACATAGCCAGAATATTAGATTTTGAATCCACCTCAGTATGGCTTGAGATCTTATGCAATTTTTCAGATACTTACTATATCCTATTAATGTGTTATGTGGACAATTTATCATTAGAATAAGCAAAAACAAAAAAAAAAAATGGCTTCTTGTCTCATAAAATGTTTATGATTGTTGGTTTCATCTGGATTCAATTTGAAGAAAGTAATCAAAAAGTCATTTCATACTGCAGCACTGTGTTCTTGAGCATTGATCCCAGAGGAGCACTTTAAAAGTCTGACCATGTAGTGCATCAAAATTAAAGTTACATCTCTCCTTAACTTAGAAGAAATTAAATTAATGTCACCAAATGTGTTATTAATATGATTAATAATACCGAGGTTGCTGAGCATGATAAATATTACAATGGTAAACTACATAAACTAAAAACTATGTAATGTACATTAAGCACATCTATACATCAACAAAAGGATGTACATATGCATATTGCTACTTTATTCAATGGCCTCTATGTCACCTATATGTACATATACATATACAGTACTGTGCAAAAATGAAAAATGCTGTAAACAAAGAATGCTTTCAGAAATATAAATAATGATTGTTTATTTTTGTCAGTTTACAAAATGCAAAGTGAGCTTAACAAAAGAAAAATCTAAATAATCTTTTTGCCTTTAAACCAACATCAATTCTTATAGGTATACTTGCACAAAGGATTTTGTAGGATTATAGTTGGGTGTATGATCAACCAGTTATACCAAACAGGTGTTAATGATCATCAGTGTCACACGTAGGGTGAAACCCAGTCATGAACTGAAACAGAAACAGCTATGTAGGAGGCTTAAAACTGGGTGAGGAACAGCCAAACTCTGCTTCCAAGGTGAGGTTGTGAAAGACAGTTTCATGTCATATTAAGAATGAGCACAACAACAAGACACAAGGTAGTTATACTGCATCAACAAGGTCTCCCAGACAAGGTCTCCCAGACAGAGATTTCAAAGCAGACTGGGATTTTACGATGTGCTGTTCAAGCTCTTTTGAAGAAGCACAAAAAATGGCAATGTTGAGAAAATTAGACGCAGTGGTCGGTCAAGAAACCTTAGTGCAGCAGATGAAAGACACATCAAGCTTATTACCCTTCGAAATCGGAAGATGTTCAGCAGTGCCATCAGCTAAGAACTGGCAGAAACCAGTGGGACCCAGGCACACCCATCTACTGTCGGAGAAGTCTGGTCTTCATGGAAGAGTTGCAGCCAAGAAGCCATAACTCTGACATGGGAACAAGGCCAAGTGACACAAATATGCACGAAAACTTAGGAACTGGGGTGCACAAAAATGGCAGCAGGTGCTCTGGACTGATGAGTCAAAATTTGAAATATTTGGCTGTAGTAAAAGGTAGTTTATTCCTTGAAGGGCTGGAGAGTGGTACGATAATGAATGTCTGCAGGAAACAGTGAAGCACGGTGGAGGTTCCTTGACTGTTTGGGGCTGCATTTCCACAAATGGAGTTGGAGATTTGGTCAGGATTAATGGTGTTCTCAATGCTGAGAAATACAGGCAGATACTTATCCATCATGCAATACGATTAGGTAAGTGTATGATTGGCCCCAAATTTATTCTGCACCAGGACAACGACCCTAAACCCACAGCCAAAGTTATTAATAACTACCTTCAGCGTAAAGAAGAACAAGAAGTACAGAAGATCTGTGGTTAGTTTTCCAAGATGTTTAAAACAACCTACCAGCTGAGTTCCTTCAAAACTGTGTGCAAGTGTAGAAGAACTGCTGCTATTATGAAGGCAAAAGGGTCGTCACACCAAATACAGATTTGATTTAGATTTCTAATTACTTCTTTCACTGCATTTAGTTCATTTATTTAAAAAAAGGTTTAAAACTTCCATTTTGAAAGCATTCTTTGTTTACAGCATTTTTAACACCTGCACATTTCACTGCATATTGCACAATGTATAATTAAAATCAAATTTTATTTTGATTAAAATTTGATTGGTATATGTATAATGTATACCAATCAAATTTTTAATCCCCATTTTCATCGGGGACCAATGTTGTTTTGGTCTTTCATGGTATGCATAAAACTTTATTGTTCATATCATTTTTTCTATTTCAAAGAAGAACAAATAATGCAACAAGTTGAAAGGCTGAGTGTATCAGACCAGGTTCTTATAGCACTGTCAGTTCAAACTGTATGGCATTTCATTGCAGATTTGGCAAACTATCCATTGCATTTGAGATTTGGAGATTATTTCATTATCTGGTTTTATTTCAATGTGTTTTTTTGTTTAGCATTAAGCAATGTAGCTGTATCTGTTATGTTTTTGGACCAAACAACCGATCAAGGACGTTTAAGTTAAAATCCATTCACTACTAGAATTGCTAGAGCTTTTGTTCATGTGTCGTATTCAACACGAATCATCTCAAACAAAGTGTCACCATCATGTAGGAGATTCATTGTGCAGCATAAAAAAATTCATTGATTATAACGTAACTTAAATTTTTTTATGCACTTATCAGATGGCCATCTCAAATGGCCATCTGATAAGTGCATCTAGAGACTCAAGATCAAGATGTTTTTACTAGAATCTCAAAACTGGGGTATTTGGTATATACAGCATGGTGTAGTGGCTTAGTTAATGGATCAGCAATCGGGCTGTAGACGGATTATATTTCGAGTGAGCTTCATTGCGGTCATGCCCTTGAACCGGGTACTTCAGTTTATGTCATATGGCCTCCTTATCAAACCATCACACAGTCAGCTGAACTCAGTGTCCACAGGTTTGAATGTTGTCTTCCCTAATACTCACAAGAAGTAATGGTGATATTGTGGGAACTTGATGCTGAAAAATAATGAACAAGCCACGGAGATTTAATTGTTATAAAGACATCAAAGTATCTCAGGTCTGAGTTGACAGACCTGGAAATTAAAGTATTCAACACTAACAGATGTACACACAGGGATTTACCTTGATTACTTCATCAATTGCAGGATCTTTGCTAATTAAAATGTATACGTAACTGTGTGTTGCTCCAAATCAAATAAACGCTCTAGAGCCTAACCTCTGGAGAAACCTAAAGGGTTTAGTTCACCTAATAAAAAGATTTAAGATTTACATAATCTGATTTCAAAGTACAATGCATTAGTCATGTACACATTCTTGTCCATTAATCTGATTAATGAAGGAAAATGGAAAAAATGGCACAAGATGTTATGGAATTTTAGCTAATCCCAAGTCTTTTGACAGGTCAGTCCCAGGCTTGAAGGTTCAAATTACACACTACTTCTATCCACTTCACTGATAATAGAAATTCAGTAAGAGTAATAATAAAATGAATCTCAAACATTTGAATTTACTTCCTTCACATAAACATTTTGCCTCTGTGGTGCTACCAGAGACCTTCTGCTGTTAGTAGAGTAAATGGGAGACAGGATACAAGGTGAATAGTACATAAATTATAGACTTCAGCTTTAGGAGCTGGCTTGTGGATCACATGCACCTAAAACTGCACAACAAATAAAGAGTATGAATAAAAACTCAAAGACTTTCTTATCAGGAAACTCAACTGAACTTCAAAACGTTCTCATGGACATCTGAGCTGCTTTTTACCAGTCAGTACCAGTCTTTAAGTAATAGTAGGACATGAGTTCTGCCCTTCTGAATGAAGGATAGAGGGTTTACTATAATGGAATGACACGTTTAACTATTTAAACCTAAATCATATTGTAACATTATTGAAAAATGTCTTTATCTTTTCTGCAGGCATTGTTTCACTTATCTCTCTGGCCGTTCTATCATACGAACGCTACTGTACAATGATGGGCTCCACAGAGGCGGATGCCACCAACTATAGGAAGGTGGCAGGTGGGGTGGTAATGTCCTGGGTCTACTCTTTAATCTGGACTCTGCCCCCTCTATTTGGTTGGAGCCGCTATGGCCCAGAAGGCCCTGGGACCACCTGCTCTGTAGACTGGACAACCAAGACAGCCAATAACATCTCTTACATCATTTGCCTCTTTATTTTTTGCCTGATTGCCCCCTTCCTGGTCATTGTCTTCTGCTATGGTAAGCTGCTGCATGCTATTAAACAGGTGAGTGAAATTTTCATTTCATTGGTTATATGAAATTAGTTTTTCAACTAAAAATTTTGCATGCGCCCTTGGTAGTTCAACATTTGATTAAGGTTAGGATATTTGATATTTAGCAGCTGCTTATAGTCCGTTCGCTGCAGGGAGCATCCTAAGGGTTATGTTCCATGTTCAAGGGCACAGTGCTGGTAGGGGATCTCAAAAACTTTAGTCAGCATCTCTAAAGGAAACGTTGACCCCAAAATGAAAGTTGCTTTCATTCACCCTTCATGTTGTTTTGAACATGCGTATTTAGTATAATATAAAAGTAGATTACTGAAGAGTCTTTACATGGCTTTTCACATCTACACTCCATAACCAAAAAATACCTGAACACAATAAAATGGCCACAGAGGTATAAATGCAATTAATTACAGGATCTTTTCACTACATTTTTGAATAAGCATCTTTACTATTTACTCCACTACATTAGTAGCGAGGGTTGCAATTACACAATACATTTTATGCGTGTAACCTAGCTTTTCTGCAGCAGTTTATTTTGTCTAAAGTGATGCTGCCAACTACAGAGCACTAAAAGAATTATATCACTGTGCTCTTACTCACCTAAATTTGTCAACAAGGCTACTTTACGAGAATGTGGATAGCTGTGAATCACATGTTTTATACACCATCCAATCTCATGAAAGTGCACATGTTTATGGTTTGATTTGGTGTACAGTTTATATGCAGAAATTGACTCTCTCATGCATATGATATGCAGTGGGTAGGCTTAGGATTGTCGGGTAAATGTGTATCATATGTAGTCAAAAATGTATTACATGAACATCAAACATGTGCATATCATATGCATGCCAAAGTAAATTTTTGCGTAGTAATACCATAGTTTTACGTTTTTATTTGGCATACTATTTATATATATATATATTTTTACAGGGTCTTCATCTATAAGGTGACAATATTTATCTGTTATGCTCAAGAGAAATGCTTTTTTTTCAATTTTGAGTTTTTTTGGCTTCACAAATCAACTCGACAAATCAACTTGTTTTTGTCACATGCTCTCTGTGCATTGTCTTAGACTTTTAGGCCACTTCCCATCTCTCTGTGTTTACAGTCAGTTTGTAGTCCATTTGTTCTTCGGTTCTCCTTGATTAGTGTGTTTTGTTATTTTGTTAAGCTTGTTAGCCCCCTGTGTACCCCTAGCATTTGTTTAGTTCCTTGTTGAATATAACGGTTGCCTGTTTGCTGGTCATTCTGGTCTTTGATGGTTTTTGGTTTATTGTTTGTTTTAGTTTTTCATTTAAATGCTTTTAAAGGTGACATGTCATGAACATCTAAATTTTCCAGTTTTTAAGTGAAAAAATTGCATCTACCGAACAAGGAAACGTGAAAAAGATTAACCCAGTAATTTTGTTTTAGTAAGCCTTTTTCTGCAAGCCTCTGAAAACGTGTCTGATCTCACTTCCCTTGTGATGTTGCATAGGGATCTCATTAACCACCCCCTTAATCTGTGAGCTTCCACCCAAGTTGCCGTCATTTTGGTTACGTAATAGACAACTTTGTACCAGTTCAAATGCCATGGAGAAAGTATGAGCAGAACGTGATAAGAGAGCCTCTGGGGAGACAAGAGCAGTGGATTTATTGATTATTTAACATACAGACATAATTAACTAGCTGTTAATTTGTGTGATTTTAATGTAAACTTGTGTGTGAATGAGAACTTAGTTTACTACATGCCTTTGAAAGCCACTTTCTGTCCATGTCCTTCAGATGTAGTGCATCAGAAGGTATATCAGAAGTTTTAACAAAACAGTTGTTTTTAGCGGGTATGAGCTGTAATGGTGCAGGTCTATGCTGGAAAAGGATGCGGGAAGTAGCAGCTCATTTGCATTTAAAAAGACAGGCACAGATATTCTGCCTTTACTGCTTCCATTCAAAATAGGCATTTTCAAAATGATATAATTAATGATCTGTGGTGCATTTCGTGCTGAAATTTAACACATTCTGGAGACTCAGAGACCTATTGTATAAAGGGAATAATAATTCTCCTTCAAGTGCTTCTCTGAGCCTATATTTAGTGCAAGTCAATACTTAAAGGCACAATATGTAAGATTTTTGTAATAAAATATCCAAAACCACTTGCACAGTGTTATATATTTCATGCAGTTGTGTGCTTACCTTGTCTCAAAAGTTCTCTAGGTTTTGTAAATTCATAGAAATTCAGTATTTAAATAATGAACCATCCCTGGTCATCGTTGCCTATTAATGACACAAGTGTCCGCCTTTGAATACTATGGCAACACACATGGACAAATGTGGAAGTGACTCTTTTCCGTGTTGCACATTATAACCATTCACACACGAGTACAAGTGCTTAATTGTTTTTTGAAAATGTACATGCTCTTTGCTCGCCTTTTCTGTGCAATTTATTCTGTGGAAGGTACAGGTTTCATTCATTAAATCCAATTCATTACATCAACCGTGAATATGAATCGTTTCATATATTACAAATAATTAATAGTGAAAACAATGTCTTTTTCTTTTTTTATTGTGGCTAGATAACTTTAAATTCTTTTTTACATCAGTGCTTACGAATTCAAAATTTAATTTAACAATTCAGCAAATCACTTTGTTTGTTAAATGTCCTTTAACTGAACCAAACTCTTCAACTTGGAATATTGCTTGCCCATCTCAGAGGGTAATCACTTTATTAATACACTGTGTGTATTTGTGTTCACTGTGTGTGAAAGCTTTCAATTTCGAATACTGCTTATCAGACATTTCTGAATAATACATGGCAATGCTTGTCTTTTGATGTGTTGTATATCAGTAATGACTTCATATTTGGTTGCATTTTAGTTTGCTGGAATGGAGAGTGCTTGGATAAAAGATGAGAAATGAAGTGCAAATTGCGTGTGCTGACCACTGACCCACAGAGGATAGGATAATAATGTAACAGTTGTTTAACTGCTGGTTAGCTTATTGTAACAACCTATTTTAACTTACTGCTGTCACTGTTTTCAGCATGCATGAAAACGTATATTCTACAATCACTGACTGACAGCTGAGATGTAAAATGTTAGCAATGAAGTTACTCTTAGTGGTGTAAAACAGAATCCTGTAAGATTGAAAAACTATATCCTGCAGAGTTAAGCACCACCCTCAATAAAACAAATCAGAGCAAGCTAATCAATGTCTTCCAGGTTACTAGAAACATCCAGGCAGGTGTGTTTGGACCGGATGAAGCTGAACTCTGCAAGCAGCTTGTCTTCTAAGGGGTTGTCTGCATGATACTGTTTTCAATTAAAGATGGAAAACTTTATGCATGTGGGAAAACAATCCTATTATAGTTCTGTGTAAATATCAATAATTAAGATGTATTTAAATTTAGTTTAAAGATAATTTAATTGTGGTTGTCAAATGTTTCTATTTTTATTTTTTTACATTTTATTTACATTGACTACTAGCAAATCAGGAGAATAATGTGCAGACAGACAGTAGAAGGAAAAGGAAACGAAACGAAAAGGACGTGTGGCCCATATTTAGAATTTGAGCTCTGCATTTAAGCCATCCAAGTGCACACAAACAGCAGACACACAGTGAACAGACACACACACACACACACACACACTCCCAGAGCAATGGGCAGCTGATGCTGCAGCACCCTGGGAGCATTTGAGGGTTCGGTGCTCTTCTCAAGGGTCTCATCTCATTCATGTTATTGAAAGGGGAGAGTATGCTGGTAATTCACTTCCCCCACCAAGTCTGACTCTTTAACTATTAGGCCACGGCCGCCTTAGAAGAAGTGGGAGGGGGAGTATAACATTATTCCAATAATACTTGCAGTAACTAGGAAACAAATCACTTTAAATGAGTGTGGTGAGTAGAATATAGAGCAGGAAAATATCTATAAATGTCTATGAATGTACATGCAAGTTGATATTCTTTGTTGAGCTGCAGGTATATTACTGCAAAACTGCCTTAGCTTTATATATAGTATATGTGTGTGTGTGTGTGTGTGTGTGTGTGTGTGTGTATGTGTATATATATATATATATATATATATATATATATATATATATATATATATATATATATATATATATATATATATATATATATATATATATATATATATATATATATAATAGCTATACCTGTATAACTATTACTTTACCACATTACCATCTGCCACATTACCATCAACTAGCATTTCAAGATTCCTGCAGCTACAGGCAAAATGCTGCTCCTAGATATTTTATTTATTAATTTACATACGTCTGCACTCTGTAGACAAATGTAACAGTGTCCTCCCTTGTTGCAGAGAGCACACTAATAAAGCAGACTAGCTGATGGTGTTAAATTCCCAGTTTAATAAAGTTTTTTTGCTTTGCCTGTATGTTGCAGCGAGAGCAAAACCAATTAATCTGCTTTAAATTAGACAACTAATTCTCTGGCTTATCATAAAAAAGTAATCAATTATAAAAAAAGTTCTTATGATGAGTTCAGGGCTACTGAGCCTCTTTTTCAGCATAACATACTGTAAATGCGACCTTTACGAATATGGAATACAGGCATATCTCTAAATGACAATTTTCTATAGCCGCAAAGCAAGACCATTTTCCAAACCCTTGGAAAATCTTGTCATTAGTAACTTTCGTGGAGAAGCTGGGTGACTGTTATATAAGTTTACACACTACTTGTTTTGTTTGCATGTTGGCTGTTGATGTTAAGTTCACACAAAGTGTTGACATGCACTCAGAACATTGTGTTATATGTGTGAGAGATATGTGAAAATACATTAAGTTCTTTAATTAGCACGGTCAGCTGGCTCAGAAACGCAAGCGGACAAACTCTGTGTCTCTTGATCTCTTTCATTCTTTTCTTTCATCTCATGTGATGGGAGTTGATTCTCCAGCTTTTCACATTTAAAAATATTCATGTGCATCAGATTCTTAGCAGTTTTTGGTGATGCAAAAATGTTGGGTTAAATGCGACTTAGTGCTGGGAAAAATATGGACAAACTGCTTGTCCGTATTTAACCCAGCGTTTCTTTTTTGGACCGTATGTACACATTGTATGTGTGCATATTTATTGTATGTGTATGTACACATATATTTTAATTCATGTAATAATTAATCCAAAACATCCCCTCAAAATGACATATTTTCCTATTATGTAGTACCAGTGGAAGGTCTGGTAAATAAAGTGGCCAGTATTTTACATCATAATATTGTTCTTGATGTCTGATATTAAGTTCTCCATACATTAAGTTTGGCAGAAGTGTTATTTTTGAGATCAGATGTACAAATCTTTTTTATGGTAAACATCAGGATCAGGAAAAAATATTTTTATTAATGTGTTTCCTGGAGATGTCTATGATTAATATAATTTTGCATCTTGTACTGTATAATATTTACATCTTATTTTAGTTCTGATTTATGTTCTCTGCGTTGACTCTTGTTTTGACATCACCTCAATCACTGTTTACATGAATATTTTAGTTTGATTATAACCACAGAGATCTAGTAGCTGTTTAAGCATGCTTTCTAAACCATCAACTTGACATTTTCAGCAGCTTTTAAAATAATCTTCAATGCTTGTGTGGGCAGTACAGCTGTCTAATGCCTAATGTGCTGCATTCCAAATAGAAAGTACAATATAAAGATAATTCCTTTATTATGTGCAATTGTTTAAAGGTCCCATATTGTCAAATCTGAAATTACCTTTTTTATGATAAGTGAGGTCTAGGGGCTATGTAACTACCATATAAGTCTCAAAATGCTCAATCCACAGTAAACTGCACATACCCTGCATAATGTAGCTGTGATTTTTCACGAGCTGCTGAGACTGCTGTAAAAGTATGACGTCCGATCTACTCAGTCACTGCTTTCAGTTATCACCCAAACACCGCCCTCCATCCACGACATTACTGAGCAACAACAACACAGAAACATGTTGAAAAGGTTACCTTTAACACACATAATTAGATTGACTGACCTGAAACATTACACGCTCACTCCTAGCATGGACGATCTGACTACGATCATAGTAATGATTGCTACTATGAGGTGAATCAAATCTAACATGTATAGTAAAGACAAACTTACCTATTAGTCATGTATTATTTAGTATTATACATTTCAGTTTCAGCTATTTTTACAGCTATGTTATTATTTCAGATACATTTAATCACAACAATGCATATACAGTTACACATGATTGTATATAAGTCGTGAGAAGAAATAAGACTTTAGATGCACCTTTAACAACAGGCAATAAAAACTAATTAAAAGACAATACTTTATTGAACTGTTTCTGATAAGAAGAAAGCAAACTCCAGCATTTTTGGTGATCGATTCTGTCCAGTCCACCCGTTTTATAGATTTTAACCAGGGCTATGGTCAGTTCTGAAACAAAACTCCAAAAAGTTGTACAATATGGGAACTGCTGTAAGGTGCTGTAAGCATTTTTTGTTTTGAATAATGCACAAAAATGTCCCTACCACTTGGCAGATATTCATGATATTGGCTGAAATTGGTGTGAATTTCTGTGATATTTTTTTTTCTTTAACATGGCCCTGTAAACAGAAAAATAGAAATGCCTTTGGATTTGCTGACGGTGGATTGTTTTTGAAAAGTGAGGTTTGCAGAAAGAGTGTGTTTAAAGCTGGCTGAAAAATGGCTGAAATCACCTAAAACATTTTTAATATGAACAAAAAGCTCTTGATAGAGCGTGTTGGGAGTATGTGGTAACTGTAATCTGTTACAGTTAGTCAAAAAAAAATTTAATTACAGTTACTTGAATTAACTGTTTTAGTGAAAGGCATTAGATGACAGCGTTTCCTGCCATAGCTATATGCAAAGATTTGATTTCAAAACAGTATCAAATGCTAAGCTATATCTCGGTATTATTTTTAAATCTGTGTTTAACTTTAGAATGATTACTAAAATAGAGGTGTAACATATTTGGATTTTTTTTGTTAATTGTCTTATTGTGTTCAGGTGTGTCTAGTTTATTTAGTAATTTCCAGTGTGTATATAAGTTCTAGTTTGCTTCTGTTTAATCATCTGTTCTTGTCTTTACTACATGTGGTAATAGTCAGTGTGCCTGCTTGCAGTGTTCTTGTTTAGCTCATTAGTGGAAGATTAAAACTGTTAAAGGTATTTTCTCGTTGAGTGCTCTTTCCTAAACCACAATGCGCGACACTGATTTTGTGGTTGCTGTGCGTTACAATAAAATGATTATAATCTTAATTCAAATGATGAAGGATTTTAAAAGTCTGACAGTAATCAGTGTTAATGATTAAATGTTCAAAAAATTTAAAAATCTGAAATTTACATTTATAAAAGTAATCAAATGTAACTCGTTAATTTGCATTAAAGTAATTGAAATAGTGACACTACCAATTAAATTTTAAATGAGGTAACTTGATTTCTACTAACATGGAAGTAATGTCATGGTCTGCTAGTTTTCATAATGATCATTGATCATTGTTGATTCACATGAATCACCGTATTATATAGCAAGATATTTATAATGCAACCACAGAATGTTCGTTCTACTTATCATAATGTGGCAGAAAAATGCTCAGTGTACCCAATATCTCATATCACTTGTGTCACGCTACCAAAATGACTAGGCATGTTTCAGAACACGGGGGTCTAGAGAAACGTGCTTGTCAGAAGAGGCTGGGGATGTGTAGATATAATTTCTAATTAAAAAACGATTGTACCGGTGCATGTTTCACATCAGTCTGGTGAGCACAGCCATCGGGGCCTGCATTGGTGTGATTCAGCAGTACTTTGAGAGACAGCTCAGTGTAGGACATGACAGAACTCTGAGTTTGGCCTCAGGTGCTGGATGTGTTCATGGGCCTACAGAGACATTGGATGGACCAGTTTGGACATTATCAGTCCTGCTGCAGCTGTGTGGAGGTTACAGTCTGGGCAGCTCATTGCCTTGGGCGCAGACTTCTTGCACACAGATACAAAACCACACATGCTTTTTACAGCCTGAAGACTAACACTCCAACCTACAGGAGAGAAAAAAGCTGTGTATAAAGAGAAAAGGATACAAGTGCTCTTGTTGGTAATTCTCTGCTGAACCAAAACTCTGTGTGGATTTTATGTAGCTTTGATTGGATTTGATTAGGTATGAACTACAGCTAATATTACAGCATTTCTAAGTACGACCGTGTAATAGAGGCTTGTAAACTCAGTAAGTGGCATTCTTAGGCTTCCCCTGCATAAGTTTACGTTAACCCTGATTGGTGAAAGAAACATGTAATTAGCCACCTCCATAGCTCAATGCGTTGCTTCTCATGATTACTTAGCACCTTTCGGATTGTAGAGTGAGATTGAGCCTAAAATTATTTGCAGTGAAGTGCAGTATGTGTGTGTGTTATTCATGCTTGAAGAACATATTCTCCTTGTTAATTGTACCAGGCAGAATGCGCAATCAGGAGTCATTAGTAAGCCTTGAAATATCTGGCCCACCTTTTTCCTGTCCTGGAGTGCGTTTTCTAAATGCAACTGGGGTTACAAGTTCTGTAGCGTTCAGTAGAACTTGTGACTATAGCACTGTAGCACATACAAGCATGTTATCATAGGTGTTACACTGTATATTATGTCATAGCTTGTTGAATAGTCTGCATAGTAGATATGTATAAACACGCAGCAATTTGGTATGCACTATAATAAAATCATCATAAAATATTGTAAAATGTATTTGTAAACATTTTAACATTTAACACTATATGTGAATGAAATTAATGTTCAATAAAGGTTGGTTTAAAGCACCTAATTACTAACACTTCCCATTTTCTGTGACCTGATTTAAAGTGAGAACTCTTCACTTAATGTTATCAATTTACAATTCAAGTAAATTGCAAGGCAGAACCATAAACTCATGTAATGTATGCACAAAAGAAGTTGAAAAGAGAGATCTGCTGAGATCCGAGGATCTTTGGTTGAATGGAAAGTCAAGGCTGCAAGACCTGGCGCAAATTCACATCTTTTCCTTGTCCCACAGAACAGCAGTAGCCGGGGTGCCGTTTCAGAAGGTGAGAAGTAGTGAGATGTGGAAGAGACCAAAAAAAAGATAACTGAGGTGGGGCATTGGAGTGAGGCCTTTTAAAATCTGTGACCTCTTTTGGGTTAAGCCAACTTTTGGAGATTTTTATGGCTCTTTGTCTCTAAGCATAGTAATTTGCATATGCACTGGATTGGAAGTTGATAGTCAAGTAGTAAAGATTCTTAGAGCTTATACGTTTCAACATATAATATAAACTCTCAGTTAGATCATGTAAAAACGAGTCATTCAAGACCAAACACGGCATAAATGAGGTGATATTAACTAGTGTTCTATCAGAAACAAACATAAAAGATAACACAATACCAAAGACAGTTACATAAGAACAATAACAACATACACAATGACCTGGGCATATGCATTATAGGAAATCCATGGACAAGTTGTCTAGGAGATAATGAAAGGAGCAATTTCCCATTGCAGTTTGTGTCTGTTTTAGAGAGAATTAGTGGGAAGGGAGATTCTCTCTACATACTTTTAGGTCATAAAGTTTATCTGATCTGGCAGAGGTGTCCTGGTTACCATGGTAATCGGGGGCCTGGGGTCATTCAAAGACATACTGGCAGTTTGTGTATTAGGTCAGGGGTCTGTGATACTTAATCTAATGCAAAATGAAAAATCTGTCTGATTGGTTCAAATGCTACGCTGTCAAGTAAAAAGTAATAGCATTTCTTACTCTTGAATAATTCTGTGTTCACGTCTTAATCATTAAAGTACTTTTAGAAGGTTGTCAGAGGTTTTTTAACCCTCATGCCATGTTAGGCATTTGTTCACATTTCAAAATCATGTTTTCAAATCATGTTAATTATGGCATGTCTTTTGTTTTGAAGTGTTTATAAGGTGTGTCTGAAAGCTTAGACAGCTGGCATGTTTTCTCACCATAATTCACTGTCAAAAGAATGTGAAAATTTTCTATTTCCATGTCAAACAAACTATTTCCATGTCAAATTATTTTCAATGTCAACAGTAAAAACAAATCAATGCAAGTGCAGAAAAAAGTCCAGTATAAGTCTCTGGAATAACGTAATGGTGGGTGACAGTGATATGCGCATCTTACATATGCTGAATAATAATAATAATGCGTTTCAACATACAGATACAAGTTTAAAAGCTGATACCATTAGTGCACTAAAAATCTGTCACTCATGAACCATCCAGCTTTTGCACTAGTTTAGCTAAAAGTGCAGGCTTATCTGCATCAATACCAACACCAGCTGATTTTGTATTGTCTGATCAATAACTTCTTAATGAGTGAACGCACAAATATTTCTGAGTTTTTGATGTTACGATTTCATTGTCATATTATGAGTGCAGCTCTGAGTACATTTTTTATTTTTATTTTTTAATTTTCGTTGATTTTTAAACAAAATATACATTTTGCAGTTGAAAAGGTTTATTTGTATGGTAAAAAAGTACTGTAAAAGTTTTGTTGTTGTAGTCTGGATACATTTGAAAATGTGAATGCATTCATGAGAATTAAAGTTATCTTGCAATTAAAACTTTGCTCAAGTTCAATATAAGCATATGTGTTTGAGCAGTGATACGCAGGAATGTAATAACACCCAAAGCCCATTTTTGCTACTTTCAGGCATTATCAAATACCTCAGCAATTTGCATTTCATTATACGCAAGACCTGGACTAATCATAACTAAAGTTCATGGGGAATAACACCATGCAATCTTTGAGCACTTACGAAGAAATTATTCTCTTGAAAGCATATTTCCTATTCATTCACTGTCATTTTATTTAATTAAAATCTCATGTGTTCCCATATTGTGCGAGCTGCTTTGACTGACACACTGAGGCAAAGATAAATTATCCACCTGTGAGAGATCCTTTAGTACATGGTTTCTTTTTAAGAGTGAGTGACATTTGAAGTACTGGTTGTGTCAGGAACTTGACTCATTGTAATCAATTTGAGGAAGGTTTTCAATTGCTGACAGTGTGCACATTGCTATGTCCCATCATCCATATCTCATCAATAAAGCCAGTGCCCCATGCCTGTAATTTACATTCAATTATGTTGTGTCTTACTCCTCACTTTGTTCGGCAGAAATTGCTGGCATAATGGTTGATAGCTTCATCTCTCAAATCATTTCCTGTGATTTGTTCAAGCGGAATGTCTTTGTAAGCAAATTGTATCAAAAATATTTATTCAGATGGCAGTTGACTGTTTCTTGAAAGGAAAATAGTTTGAATTTGCAGTTTGCCAAATAAGCCTTACATGGCAATAGATTGTTCTGGAACTGGCCTTTGACAACAGACTGCGGCATCGAGATATCTATGATAGAACTATATACAAATCCGACAAAGCAAAAATAATTTTACATGCAGTGTACTATAAATGTATCCAAACCAAATAAAACCAAAAGTTAAGCAGCAAACCCTGGTGATAGACAATATCTGTAGGCAGCCTTGCAGCTCTCAGACATTCCACTTATCTATTGCACATTCACAGCAGTTTTATGAGATTGTGCCTGCTCTAAATTCCACCTACCACTTTCATTGAAAATGATTTGTGTCAGGGTGCCTCATCACACTTCTGAGTCTTCTCAGTTGCAAGGGGCCAAACATGATGGGCAATGGATATTACAGTACATATTAAGTTGCCACAGTCCTATCATGGTTTTAGGTTGTCTGTCTAGTGTAATTCTAGACTGACGTGATGATGGTGAGATCAAATTTTGGACCTTACCATCTGTTGTGGGATTCTTTGTTAAAAATCATGGCTATTAAAAAAATCATGACAATTAAAATGTTTGCAAGTTTGTTTGTGAATATAACACGCACATTTCCTTAAGACACACTAATGCAAAAGATAGAAATGGCTTTAATTCAGTAGCCTGGTTATGAGCAAAGATAAGAATTAGATGAATGTGCATTTAAACTCCATTCCATGTATTTGTATAATTAAACATGGCTAAAAAGAGAATACTTAATGTTCCCAGATGCAGGATAAGTTTATTAATATATCTCTACATCCATCAAAAACAGCTTATACGAGGGTTAATTGGTTTACTAATAAAATCCTTCATCTGGAGAGGACTGAAGCAATGTCCAAGGCTGAAATTGTGATGCTGTGTGTTGATCTGTAAACACTTTTTCACAAGAGCAGAGAGCCAGATGATCATGTCAAGCAGTGCACACCATCTGCGGTTTTATCTCTCATCCAACCCCCAAATGAAGTTGTGACACATTTGTAAGTTCCTATGGTGAGAAACCGCCAATAGTTTTAGATATGACTACTGCAGTCACAAACCATTTGAATGATGTAACGTTTGCAAAATGTTTACAAAATTAAAGTTAATTTAAAGTCTATTGTATGGGTGTGATTGCATGCAATACACATAGCTTTTGCAAGGTTCAGTGAAAATGACTTTTTTACTTTAAAAAAGAGGTAGAAATTATTAATTCTTGATCACATTTAGTCAGCTATGTCCTTTCAGCTAGTGTGGCTTTTCAAAGTGAAAGTAGCCTTTCAGTGTGCTGATCCACTAAAATTGATCGGCTCCTGTTCAAAAACGAGGGAGCTTGTAGGGTACTGTAATAAAACAGGAATTTTCCACGCCTTGAAAGTGGACAATACCATCTTTTTTTGCCAAACCTGTTTAGGAGATTGTGCTATATGTGGAGAATAATGCAATCAGCTCAGTTTTTTTTAAAGTGGCATTAATTTTTTTTTTTTTTTTTTGCAAATTAACTCTTGATTTCTTTATCCTTATTGTTATCATACTTGCTGTGAACCAGCCTTAAATGTTCGTGTAGAATACTGTGGCTGTTTGAGACAATAATGGGAATGAGAAGCAACTCTTGCTCATATGGGTGATTCAAGTTTAACTCTCTGCACATTACAAAAAGTCTACTTCCAGCTTCCAGGTTCTATAATTCTCTTAATTTGCAGCAATCAAACAAAACCTCACATCGCAAGATCCTTTGTGCAGAGGGGCTGAATCGAGTCTCTGATTGTAATTTGATGTTAATCTTGCATCTGATCATCATGTGGGTCCTTGGCCTTTTGCCAGATATTTGTGAAATTAGTCACTGAGGCCTTGCTAATTGATTTAGGGTGTCTGCCTACTTTGTTTTGACTAAAAAACATACAGTCCTTTCTTACACAACCAGTTTTAAAATTAAGTACTCAGAAAACCTACAGAACAGTCTGGCATTTGTAAGAAGGCACAGCTGTTGACAAGTGGTCCTTGTAAATTTCGGTATGAGACTGCTGGGATTTGGTGTATATGATGTCATTATTAACTTTCTTGCAACTCCCTTAGGGAGTATCAATCAGAATTCCTATGGAGCTGCACAAGGAATCAGGGCAGTGACTTGAGCTGATTATCAAATGTTCCATCTGACCCACTTGCACATATGCACTATTAAAGCATGTATAAACAGGTAGTTATTAATTTCAAGCTACAGGCTATTATTGGTAGGCTTTTCCAGTTAAAGTGTAGTTAAACTTTTGTCTAATCTGAGCATTGTGTTGAGATGCTTCACAGCTATTAAACATATCCATGTGCAGTATGTAATCCAAATAGGTGTAATTACATAAATTAATTACATGTATTAATATGATGTAAGTGCATTGTACCAAATTAATAATTTAAATATATGTACACAGTAGTTAAGGCCACCAATGAAGTGGGACCCATTTTATTAATTAGGTTTAAAAAGCATTACAAATATAGGCCTTGACATTTTTAAAGGTCTTTTGAGCTTAAATAAATAAGTATGTGCTTCTCAGATATTTCTGTATAGCAAAAATATGTTAATTTGAACATGGTGGGTTTGTTTGGTTATGACCAAATTATGATTATTTTCAGACTATTATTTCTGCAAAGACTCGTTGTAAGGAGGGCACTGAGGCGGTGTTCGAATCCATATGCAGGGATTTATTAGACAAACGAGAAACAAGAATCAGAGACTGGCAGAGGGTCAGTGCGTGAGGCAGTCAGAATTGGTTACCAGGTTACAGGGCAATTCCAGAGACGTGGTTGGTTAGCAGGAAATGGGTCGATACACAGGTGAACAGTCCAATCAGGCAAACAAAGCAAAGGGCAAATCAAAGGCAGAGAGAGCAAACAGGCAGAGATCATACACAAACAGCAACCAGAATGAACAATGAGAACGCTTAGTAAGGCAGGGTGAGCTGGCAATACTTTGTGTGGGTGAGTTTGTGAGCTCTAGCTTTATGCTGGCCTGATTTCAGAGGAAGTGGAACCGAGGCAGTACTCCGGTGACGGCTCCCTTTGCTGGTGTGGCGTTACAGAATCTCCTGAGCTCGAGTGGGACGCCCCTGTGGTCATGATGCTGGATAGTCGGGTCTGGCTTGATGACACTCCGGGGTCAAAGAGGAATCCAAGATGTCTTGTGGCGGCTATCAACGCTCTCTCCTCAGGTCCGTAACTTTTTAAGTATTGGAGCTGACCCACTCTTCTCTGAGATTCCAGCAACTCACGCACCTGATACGCAGGTTGTCCATCAATATCTAGAGGTGGAGGTGGTTCTGGGGCTTCATGGCCGGGTCAGCTCCAATACTTGAAAGGACGGAGAGAAACGGTAGTTAGCAGGAAGCTCAAGTTTGTACATTACATCATTAATTCTTTCTATAATTTTAAATGGGCCCACGTACCTGGGACTGAGCTTCCTGCTGGGCAGCCGCAGTTTGATGTCCCTGGTTGAGAGCCAGACCCGTTTTCCAGGTTGGTAGGGGAGGATGTGGGCAAAGTCGTTGATTGCCCTGGAGTTCCTGAGTTTGAATGGCTCTCTGGAGACGAATGTAAGCAGTATCCCACCCCCCTCACTACGACAAATCCAATCATCGACAGCAGGAGCTGAGGATGGTTCACCTGACTATGGGAACAGGGGAGGCTGGAATCCTAACACACATTGGAAGATGGTGAGGCCAGTGGACGATTGGGTAAGTGAGTTCTGAGCGTACTCAGCCCAGGGTAGGAACTTAGACCACCGATGCTGCTCTCGATTGCAATAAGTTCTCAGATAACATCCGATTTATTTGGTTAAGCCGTACAATTGGATTGCGGGTGATATCCTGAGGTTAGGCTCACATTAATGTCCAGGTGCTTGCAGAAGGCTTTCCAGACCTAAGAAGTAAATTGGGGACCTTGGTCACTGACTATGTCCTCTGGGATACCTTAGATCCGAAAAACCTGGTGGAATAGTGCTAGAGCTGTTTCAATGGCTGTGGGGACCCCCTTGAGGGGTACTAAATGACAAGACTTGGAAAACTGATCTATAATAACTAGTATGGTGGTAAAGTGGTCTAATGGGGTTGGTCCGTTGGGGAATGGGCAATGGCATAAGGAGTCCGGAGGGTAGTACCTTAGGGTCTTGGACTGTGCACAGACTTGGCATGATTTTAGATAATTGGTGATTTCCACATTGACATATGGGGCCACCAGAAGGAGTTTTGAGTTAGTTGGATGGTTCGAGATATGCCTGGGTGTCCAGGCAAAGGACGAATGGACCCACTGAATCACTTCGCAGATGAAGATTTGCAGGAACATACTATTTGTTAGGAGGAAAATTCTCTGGAACTAGTTTTTTCTGCTGGGCTTGTTGTATCTTCTCCATAAGATCCCATGAGATGAGGGCCAAGATAACTGAGGGGAGAATTATAGGCACATGGTCAGTAGAGTTACTGTAGGATTCGCAGCGTCTGGAGAGAGCATTCACTTTTCCATTCTTGCTGCAAGGCCGGTAGGTATCCGTGAAACAAACGAGTAAAGAAAAGGGACCAGCGGGCTTGGCGAGGGTTCAGGCACTTTACACTCAATATACTCAAGGTTTTTGTGATCTGTAATCACTTGGAAGGTGTGCTTGGCCACCACTAGCCAGTGTCTCCACTCCTCCAGAGCTGCTTTCATTGACAGAAGTTTTTTATTTCCTACATCATAGTTACGTTCTGCTGGGGATAGCTTCCTGGAGAAGAATGCACATGGGTGTAATTTGTCTGTGGATTTGCACCTCTGAGAAATCAGAAGCATCTACCTCTACAACGAATGGTAGGTCAGGATTAGGATGTTTCAGTATAGGAGCAGACGTAAATCGTCCTTTAAAGTGATAAAAGCTTGACTGGCCTCTTCAGTCCATCTGAGTTTCTTAGGTTTGGCCTTTAATAATGAAATTAGAGGGCGTCGACAGTGCTGTAGTTGCGGATGAACCGGCGGTAGAAGGTCTTTGTAGCTCCTTGAAAGTGGTGGGTTGTGGCCAGTCGGTGACAGCTTGAACCTTTCCTTTATCCATGCTCACCTCATGATAACTCGCATGATAACTCAAGAAGGACCTCTGCGGACATGGAATTCACACTTTTCAGCCTTGACATAGAGCTGGTTCTCTAAGAGCCTGGACAGAACAGTTCTTACATGGTGGGTATGGTCTGATTCTACTTAGAATAAATGAGAAATAATCAATGATATAAGCAATGACATATCGATCAATCAGGTCTCTGAAGATGTAATTTATGAAGGATTGAAAGACTGCTGGTGTGTTGTCTAGCCCATACAGCTTCACCTGATACTTGTATTGCCCCTGCTGGTGAGAAATGCCATCTTCCATTCATCGCCCTCCCTGATGCAAATGACATTATACACACTGCAAAGGTCTAATTTGGTGAAGATAGTTGCCTCACGCAATTGCTCTAGTGCTGATTGGACTAATGGAAGGGGGTAGCGGAATATTACTGTGACATTATTTAAACCCCTAGCAGCCAGATGCAGGGTCTCAGGCCCCCATCTTTCTTTTCAACAAAGAAGAACCCGGCTGCAGCTGGTGAGGATGAGGGGCCTGACTTTCAGTCCGAGAGAGCGGAAAACTTTCCTTCGTGGAGGTATGGCATTAGGTACGAGATCGATCCCATGGACGATGAGGGGGGTAATTGAGTTGCCTTGGCTTTACTAAACATGTCAAGAAGGTCCTGGTGACATAAAGGGATATTATCGGGATTCTGAGTAAGAGGGCTCTCAATACTGGTGGTCATACAGAGTGCCGGTTTGGAAGCAAAACAGGTTGAGTGGGAATGTTGAATTTTGAAACCAGTCTCCTGTCTATCAGGTTGTGCTGCCCGGAGTTGATCAGATGAAGAGATAAATCATCACATTGTAAGTTAATGTGAATGCCTTGTTACTGAGTAGAGAAAGTTTCAATATTCACCTTGGGAGCAAGTTGAGATTTGTGGGGAGCCTGAGCTGCGATGACCTGCTTCACTGCAGTAAAAACACAGGCTATGAAGTCGCCGTCTCTCTCTCCTTCTCTGATAGCCGTAAAGCATTCAGTTGCATGGGTTCAACGACTAAGGATTCTTGTTGGGAAACAGGCATGACAGTGGAAGTAGTTTCGTGTTGGTAGTTCTTGCGTCTTGGGGTGCTGTCGCATCGGATTATCAATCTTTATGGTTGTTAAGACAAAATCTGAAAAGGACATATCTTCCCCTTACACTCTAACTCTAAGACTGTAACTTGCAATTTAAACTTGCAGAAGGTAGCTGTCAAAGGCCATATCATTCCAGCCACTCTGAGCAGTGAGAGTTCTAAACTCGATAAGCGTAGTCAGCCGCTGGACGATTACCCTGGGTAATGTAAATCAGTTGGGTGGAAACATCCTTCCTGTTGGCTGGGTATTCAAAACCTCTTGAAGTTGTTGTGCGAAATAGTCTACCGAAACCAGATTTGACCATCGAGTCCCAGACAACTGAAGCCCAATCGAGTACTCTACTGGTTAGTAGAGTCATGATAAATGTGCACTTCTTATCCTCTGATCGCCTGTCGCCTGATTAGGTATAGTTGGAGTTGGCATAGAAAGCCCTTACACTGGTTAAGCGGTACCATCAAAATTGTTAGGTAGAGCAAAGCTTACCGGTTTAAGTGTGAGTGACGGCAGAGCTCGAATGAAGTGTGTAAAATGTTCGTTTACAGCCTGTAGCTTGTTGAGCTGTTCCTGATAACTTTGAAGCAGGTCTTGCTGCTTGAAGATTGACAGTCCCCACTGGATTCTCAGTAGGTGAAGTATTCTGTAAGGAGGGCACTGAGGCGGTGTTCGAATCCATATGCAGGGTTTTATTAGACAAATGAGAGACAAGAATCAGAAACAGGCAGAGGGTCAGTAATGTAATCAGTCAGAATCAAACAGAGCAAACAGGCAGAGATCATACACAAACAGCAATCAGAATGAACAATGAGAACGCTTAGTAAGGCAGGGTGAGCTGGGTGAGTTTGTGAGCTCTGGCTTTATGCTGGCCATACAGGAAGTGATTGCAGAGGAAGTGGAGCCAGTCAGTACTCTGCTGGCATGGCATTACACTCGTTTGTTTGGTTATGAGGAATATATTGACTGAATTTTATTAGTCTGACAAAATGATGAGCAAGACATTTCTTAACAATTTTATGATAAAGTCTGAGGATTACCTATTTTTAAATAGCAGATAATTTTCAATTATTAATTTATTTTAATTTAGTATACTAAGCTTTCATTACAAATGAATCTTTGTGCAGTTAAAGTCACTATAGTTTTAGTTTTCCTTAACAAACTCAAAAAGATGTTTGAACGTAATAATAATAATAATAATAATAATAATAATAATAATAATAATAATAATAAGATTGAGTTTGAAGGTGTCCCAATTACTGAACTTGTTTGCTCTATAATTGAGGGGTCAGTTCTTTTCAGATTAAATTGGTGTTAATAGCAGTTAATACTATCTGTATCTTAACATAAAATCAGCGCTATCAGCGCTGAAAAAATGTGCAGTATTACCAGCAATTCCACTTATTTGAGAAATACAATTAAAATATCACTATATTGTTTTTCACCTTCAATTTTAAGCTTAAATCACACCTTATCTAGTAAGACAAAAATCATTTCTAGAACTTGCTGGCATAGTCGCACACTGCTGTCATCTGAGACCTGTCTTGTCCTTTTTAGCACTGCTGGCCATATTTTTGTTTCATTTCAACACTGCACACATTGTATTATATAAAGTCCATGCAAGGCAAGTTTTGGATTAATTACTTTCCTTTGTTGCCAGAGGAACAATTGAAACTGGATTCTATGTCTCATTAGCTATTAATGGACACATATGAGAACTCATGTAAAGTTCTTTAAATAAGAAATAATACAGAATTAAAGTAGCATTATATTGCACAGTATGTTTTGAACTTACTTTTTGAACTAAATTCATATTTGTTTAGCTTTATTAATCACCCATGTCTTATTAGCATAACAGCATTCATCATTTTAATGAGTTTGCTACTAAAATTTTAGTGTCCTAACAAGTTATGATGGAGTCACACAGCGCCAGTGAATAATAATTAGCATTTTGAATATGATTATAGCTAGTTTAATGTCAGCATAAGTGCATTTGTATTATACAGTCTTTGGAATGAGATTTAATGTGGTAGATGCAGTCTTTTGTTAAATATTTTGACATAAGGCTTTTTGCAGATTATTGCTGAGAATTTACTAATTAACAAGAGAGAAGAACTACAAGTATGCAAGTAAATCTGATATTAATTTAATCTGTTTTCACTGGGAGGATGCATATATAGAGTAATAAAAGCTTGCTTATATACCAAATATATTATGAAAATGGCTTTAAAATGATTAGATTGGTCACAAGACTTGCAGTTTGTCACATATAAAATAGCTGCATCCAAAGACTCAAAATCTATTCTCTGATTTCTTTAAATTCGGAGGTCTGCAAATCTAATGCAGCAGCCTAAGCATTTACCTCTTTTCAGTTGTGCAATTTTCCTTGAAAAAATAAGGTGCATTGAAGCATCAATAGATACAAATCACTCTGCTTTTGGATTTCTTGGTAAATGGACATCAAAATTACAGAATTGAAATAAGTGCTTGTTCTGATGCTCTTGGCTTTGTTATATACTACAGTGCCTTTGCAACATAGATGAACGAAAGATGCTATAACTGTTTCCTACCACTTTACAGGCTCTTTAGGCGTCACAGATTGCAGTGTTTTTCAACAGAATGGCTTTTCTGTTTTTCTGGCAATGACTCAAAAGCTTCATTTTATTTATATGTATTTTTACTTTTGAAGGGTAATACTTCCTCTGCTCAGCTGGCTTATAGGGCGACACCTCCACAAACTGAGATGCTAAGAGGCATGACAGACATGATAGGGTTTAGGGTGATTAAATAGAGAGCATGCCTACAAAAGATGAAGGCTTCTTGCTGTAGAAAAATGAAGCTGTATTTTCTTGTGTACAAAAAGTACAAAGGCTGAAAAAGTCCCCATGACAGCTAACACACATGATCCAGGTCATGTAATCCATCACATTCAGACTAAAAGAGAAAAGACTGACAGCAAGTCCATGTATGCACTCATGGTTAAGGCTGAGACAAATTTCTCTTTTACTCTGTTTCTGTCTGTACTTTATGCCTGTCAGAGAGCATAAAGTAAATGTTTATATAGGAAATATTCAAAATTCTCTGTATTCTCTGTATAAGAAGAGTTAAAAGCACTCTGATTTGAAAAAGTCCTGCCCTTTACAGCACTCTGTTTGTTTGTTTGTTTGTTTGTTTGTTTCTATAATTTAAAGAGAAAAAATTAATAAAATAAAATCTTTACAGAGTTTTAAAACATGAACCAAAACCATCTATCTATGAAGTGAATCAAAACTATGATTAGAAGGAAAAAGTATTGGAAATACAAAAGGCATTGGTCTAATCCAATCCAAAGCTATAAAAGTATATATAAATTAGAGATGTTTAATCACTATTAACTGTGTACTACTCTACATTAGCCTGGCCATTCATCTGTTCATTCATGTCAGCTTCATGTTGTTCCAGACCTTTTCCCTACCTTTTTCTCTAATATTAAGTAAAAAAATAATGAGTACAAAATCACTTATTGTTACCAGATTTACTAAAATAAGCTGGATTGATATGGTTGTTTCTTTGTATTCTTGCCCATTTGTCTCTGTTTGGTAGCATCCTCATTTCTCTGTTTGTTTGATAGAGGATCTTGTGGATTGATTTAGTCTGAGCTTTTGTGTAAGTGTGGTGAGGCTTTGGATGAAGTCTTCCTGCAGATCAAAGCAACAGATCAAAGTGAAGGTCATAGGTTCTTTGATTTCCTGGGAAAGCAAGAACCGATAAAATGTTTACCTAGAATGCAATGTCACTTTGGGTAAAAGTGTCTACCGAATACATAAATGAAACGCTGAACATCCCTATATTGTCTACTCTTTATAAAGGGCAGAGCGCTGAAGTGGGGACTCTGGAGGGTGTGAGGCAAAATGGTCTCATAATGTTGCTGTTTAAAACACTTAGATCAATGGAAAACATTCTTTTGTTTGACTATATTGGCTTTGTAGTTCAAAAAAGGCAAATCCATATGATGGGATCAACCTATTTGTCTTTCCTTGAGCAAACAGCAGTGTGTTTTTTTGCTTAGTTTGTTTTTACAAGTCAAAAAACAACCACAATATTAATGGCAAGAATCTGAAACTAAACTCAAGCAATAAGCAGCAGTGTCTGACTGAGGTTGAAAGATCAAATATTTGTTTGGAAGGTTGTTTTCGCAAATATTCTACAGCTAATGACAGAAGGCTGTACAGATGCCTGCTGCCATACTAATGAAATATAAATTGCATGTGTACAGGCTTGATGTCTCAGGGTTCATGTTCTGTTTCTGAGGAGTATTCAGCAGGTAAGTCTATACATGGTCTAATATAATTACCACTTGGAGTTTTATCTCTCTGATGATACTAGCCCAGGACGCTAGCACAGATTGCATAAGTCCATTTGCCTCTGTTTCAGTTAATTTCTTTTCCTCTGATCTACTTCTGCACTCCATAACCCTAATTTTGACTTATTACATGGATGTTAGAGTATAATCATCCACTCAGCTCAGGGTTGCTGTCTGCATAGCAGTATCTGTGTTATAGCTCTGGAGGCTAATGAGAACCCTGAGGACAACTGTGTGCCTGTCCTTTGCTGAAGACTCTCTCTTGCTTTCTCAGATACCATCTGTCTTCGTATTGACTGCAAACTACACTGAATTGCTTACCGGTCAGAAGACAGTCTATCTGGATGCTTTTGATAAAACCTGAGTTTAAGAATGGGAGCAACTTTTACAATTAGGCTATAGAGATAATGAGGATTGGCAGGAAAGTGAGAACAACTGGTTTTGTAGAAGCGCAAATGCACAAGGAGAGGTAGCCAAGACAAGATGATGACTTGGATGACTAGGAGATGAGAGTAATCGCTGACTGAGTGATATGTGTGCTTAATAGCTGAGTAAGAAAGGGTGAGAGATACATGAAGAATGCTGGGCAAAATAGTTTGTGACTCTGATGGCTGGGTGAGTAAGGGCAGCCCGATCTATAGCTATTTGTATATATTTGAAAAGATTACTAATTCATAATTCATAAGTACAACCTCACTCATTATATTTTTGATTAATCATACGCATTTTATGATTTGTACAATTTGTATGAATTGCCTACACCTAACCCTGCCCCTAAAACTACCCATTAGTCAAATCAACACAAAATCGTACAAATTGTATGAATTTTGTACAAATTAGTTACTTTATAAAATACATACAAAATTGCAGTGAGATGTATTGTGGTGAAAGTCTGTGTGACTGTGAAAGCTGCAAAAGACATCAATATTAGAGGTCTGCACAGTTTTAAACTGAAGTCTAAACCTGGCCCTTACCCAAGATCTCTAACCTGACCCGACCTGACCTGAGTGGCACTGTAGAGCCTGAATCTGAAATCAATTTTCACAGTGAATAGCCAAACTGTTAAAATACGCTGTATTTCAAAATTTCATGCAACAGTCAGTAAACAAATACAAAGAAACAGGTTTATCATGGCACAAGGCAAGTTTTAAATATAGCTTATACAACAAATAGCAGACACATGTTATCTGTAAATAATAATCCAGCATGTGACTTAAAATAATTTAATGCACAACTTGAAGGAATAGTCACTTATGGCTTGTTCTAGCATTCTGCTTGGTTTTAATCAGACACAGAGATGAAGTTCTCATTTATTTAAATTGATTATTTGTAACTTTTATTTGAATTAGTGGTGAAGTGCTTTGATGCAACCTGTGTTGTTAAAAGCGCTACATAAATAAAAATGATTGATTGATTGAATTAATTAGGGTGGCAGAGGGGATGATTGTTGGGTATGTAAATCACCTGCATCTGTTTCTCTCTATCTAAAGATCACAGTGATTTTACCCACTTACACAGTTATAATGCAACCAGTCAAAGCTAATTTTAAAAGTTTCTGTAAAAAGTTAGTGTTTTTTTTGCTAGTCTTTTTTAATCACAAAATTACTATATTATTAATATAACCTGAGTCCGATTTGAACTCCTGAAGCTAATAACCAACTAACCCAGGCTTGATTGAGCAAGTGGTAACATTCATTTTGGTAGTCAGTCTTTGTACTAGCTATAAGTATCTGCATCTATCACTTATTAGAGTATTAGTAGACAGTTCCTGCTTATTATCTAACAATAAAATAAATAATCAACACCAATAATAATATTAGTATAGTGTAATGTAACATTGCACTTGCATTACACTTACACTTGTACTTCACTTTTATCACTTTAAGTATCTACCAAATGATTTATTATTAGAATAGAGCAAAAATAATCAAAATAATAAATAAATAAATAAAAACCTTGAGGAGCATATAATGTATGGTGCCGCTGGAAAGATTTGCATTATGTCATTTCTCTGTACAACTTCAAAAACAGGAGTAACCCTATTTCAAATACTGTCAAACATGTAGCTGTTGCATTCTGCATCTAAATCAACTACTGTCGGCAAAGTTCAGCACTCCCAGTGCATGCTAAATATTCTCTCAACACCCTATATTGCCTCTCTTCATCTTCTTTGAACCACTTACGGCTCAAGAGGATAAAATGTGTTTGACAAGATTGTGCTCTTGACTCATGAGTTATTTTACAGATCCCCAATAGCATACTAACTGATGAAACCACTAACCAATATCAATTCTGTAAATGCGATTTGTGTTATATTCACTTGACTGAGAATAGCCAGTGCTCAATCATAATTCAATCAGCAGTGTTTTAGCTAACTACCTAGCATTACACTTTGAGAGTCAAAACATACATTGTAAAAAAATTTAATTAAACCCTCGGCTCACAGTGATACACTGATATCTTAAGACACAAAACAATTGTTCTGCATAAAAAATATAACAGTATTTATACAACTTTTTTTACACCTCTGGGAAGTTAGGCTTAATTTTGACTTCACATACAGAGGTAAGTAGAATAGGCTGATTATATTTCTCTTTATTTTAATGTGATACAAAATCTTTTTGTCAGTAATAGAAATATGATTTAAGTGTAAGCGAGTGTAAGCACATTCAGTTATAAAATGTTAAATAACAAATAAGACACAGTGAGACAATATTTAAACAATAATGAGAAGAGTAGGGCATAGGGATACTGACTTCTGATTGAAAGAGTTTGTGCAGCAGATGGCTTCTGCAAAGCGTCTAAAATTGCACAGCATGTTGACATGTCACGCGTGAGGGTGGATGGAAATGAACACGCAGTTCTATGAAGACTCTTGAATGTGGGTTGGTAGGTTAATTAGAGATTTTCAATGATCAGTTTGAAAGATAGGTAGCACAAAAGAACTTTTAAGTCTATCTGCCGTGAAGCAAAAAAGAAGAAGTCTTGTCACTCTCAGGACAGGAAGACTTTATGGTGGATCAGAGGTAAAAATACTACTGTAAGCCACAGGGTTTCATTTGTTTTTGTCTGTGTATGTTTTTTTACTCTCAAAGCACCTACAGAATTCATGAGAAAACTCTGCAGATTTTTAATATTGCAGTGCCTGTCAATTAGTTTTTCCCATATGCACTGAACTTAGCATATTTTATATTTTACATAATTTAATTATGTTTTACCAGTAAGGGCATGGTACTCATATTAAAACGTATCACCATGTTTACTATCCATTCTATTTCCCAAAAATCAGCCAAAAGCCATCTGCAAAATACCACCTGGGTCTGCTGATAAGGCATTAATCTTCCCTAAACTCCAAAGCCAGTGAACTTCCAATGTCCATAACAAAACACTGTATGGATTCCATATAAAAATGACATTACTAGTAGATAATGCACAAAACAAGTTTTTTTTTTTTTTTTTTTTTCCTGTAAAGTCTGAAACAAAACAGAATTTTTACTTTATTTTTATAGAGACTGCTGGCTCAAAATGCCCACAGTAATACAGGCAGCGAACATAGATACAGTTGGTTGGATATGCAAAAAGCATGTTCACTCTGTCATGAATGTTTGGATTTATCTATCCAGAGCAGTGTGGAAAAGAGAGAGAGATGGGCTGAATGAAAATGATTTTTCACTCTCTGACAGTAGGTGGGACACACATAAAAGTAGAAATGTAACATAGCTAAGTGCTAACTGTATTTTTTATTATTTACTTTATTATTCTAGAACTGATATTGGTCAAAATAGGTGTTACAATTAATACACACACAGAAACAACATTGCACAACTTTCTATTTCTGACTCCTGCTTAGCATAATGAAGTTAAACAGCCTATATCTGATTTTTTTATTTGTTAAGATGTCTGTCAAACAAAACCAAAAGCAAAATTACAGAGAAAGAGTCCAAATTCATCCTCTACTATTGACTGTTGCTTAGAGCATAATATGTGAGTTCCTATAATTTTCTGCAACAGCAGCAATGGGCACATGACCAAAGGTGTTATTCTTATTGATTAGACTGTTTTCCTCACAGCATGATTGGAGAGATTGAAACAGCTCTAAGGTAAAAATAAATAAATACATTCAAGCAATAAGAATGTTTTATTTCAGACTGAAATTAGGTACATTAACTGTAGTTCATTTGAATTAAAATGTGTATCACATGAAATTTTTCAGTTGTCTTGTTGGGAACAGATCTGAACTTATTTTTGAAGAGGTCAGTGAGATCCAAAATATTGACTTTTATTGCCTGGACAAAAAAAAAAAAAAAAATATTATATTGTTAAACCATTCTTTTATTAAAACCATACAATTCACTAAAAACCATTCATAACACCTTCACAGTCAACTGTGTCACTGAGAGCTTTCACAAGGTCAGCTAAGCAAGCATTTCAGCATGCCCGTGATTAATAGAAGCACTAATGTTTTGTTCTGGGTATCTTATATAGCTTTCACAGTACGCTGTCACTCATTATAGGGCGATGTTTCACAAGTGACATTGTGATTCAAGTGTTTCAGACAAAATCAGATGGAAATGTTCACATAGCATCATCATCAGTGGAGCGTTTTGTTCCCTTCTCAGGGAACAATGGCTACAGTCACAACTACTTTTCAGTTTCATCTGCTTTACTGTTATCTGTGTTTACTGTGCATTTAGGCTATGCAGCTTTCAGCTTCATTAAAGCAGTATTTGATTAATTTTCAAAGCAGCATATTACAAAGAACAATCTGGGTTTAGCCAGTGACCCTAAACGGACCGAGTGAGCAGAGTGGAATCTACTGAAATATTACTACTCTGTTCAGATGGTGTAGTGCTGGGAAAGTGAAGTCTAGAAGGGGGTTGGTCTGTGTTTGGCTTTCATTTACTTTATTACAGCAATGATGAGATAGTGTAGCTTGATTTTATTACACACTGCCAGCGAAACTCTGAAGCCACACCCATTCACTAAATCTCCCACTCACATTGTACATCTGGATCTGTATCTGGGACAGTGATAGGAGAGGATATTACAATAGTTAACTATAAGTGACTATTCCTTGTGTAAACTAACAATGGAGGGTGAGATGCACATCTAAAATTTCTTTTAATCTCTACTCATTAACACATGGTGGTTGGTAATTATGATACAATGATCAATATGTGACCTATGGTGAACACAATTACTTTATTGTTTTCTCACAGTGCTTCAGATGTTTAATTAGCCTTCTTTCAATCCATTAGCCTGTCTGTCCGTCTACTTTCCTTCCTTCCTCTCTCTTTGTGCTCAGTCACAACAAGGGTGATTAATGTGAGAACCCTACATAAAGAGGTTTTAATTAGAAGTCAGATATTATTATTTCAAGAAATCGAAAGCATTCGAACAAGCTTGTATATTTGTCTTGTGTTCAGGGATAGCTGTGTATGGCAGGAGGAGTTCTGATCAGTTCTGTGTTTTGTGCTTTCAAAAAAAATCCATTGTTTAATAAGAGTTTGTTTATTGTCAAAGCATTTAATTTGACTTGTATATGTGTTGACGAATAAAAATTGGTCCTATGGTGTGAAATAGCAAACACCATTTTGCTGATTTTGCTGTAACGCCACTGATATGTCAACTACCGATATATATATTATTAGATCTGATAACATTCTAAAATGTGATATGGTCATGTTTTTTCCATGAGCTCCATACTCTATATCATACTATAGGGATAACAGCTGTCTAAAAGTTAAAATGTTTAATTAAAAGTCTATTATTTACATATTAGGCAGACAGATAGACAGATCGTTAGATAGATTACATAGACAGATGTCAGGTTTTACAGAATTAAATCGCCTAGATGAAAAGTGAAATTACTTGTGTTACCCTTGGTACATAAACAGCCCTGAAAGTCCCTGAGCCTTTAGCATTCAATCTAGAGTTGTTGAGCAGTTCATGAGAGGATACTGAATTGCTCTTGATTAATACTTTATTGATCCCCTGGGGCAACTAAGTAAAAGGAAGATTTCTTAGTCAGCAGTGTTCTAGACTTTACAGAGAAATGCTAATAGACTTAACATCCAACTTCTATCCACTTGACCATGTCTTCTTAACTTAACAGATGCTTTTCAGTCACATTTCATGCTGTACAAGATTGTGATAAATGAAAAATGTATGCTGTTTTGATTTACACTGTAATATTATTGGCCAGTGTAATGTGCTATAATTTTATGCTAATAATAATTTTAGATCTGTTTTACAAATATTGCCTAACAGTGTTACTGATAGCCCATCTCATTCTATTCCTTGATTATGAAGGTCAGTGGTGTGAACACCCCCATGAGCCATGCAAAGAGAGCACCGGGTTCTACTCATGGTGATCACCATGGTGATCTTCTATCTACTCTGCTGGCTGCCTTATGGGATCATGGCTTTGCTAGCCACTTTTGGAACCCCAGGACTGGTGACTGTGGAGGCTAGCATAGTGCCATCCATCTTAGCGAAATCAAGCACGGTCATCAATCCTATCATCTACATTTTCATGAATAAACAGGTAAGCATAAAGAAAGATGTAGTCCCATAGTTTTAAAAAATTATTTAAAAAGAATGGTAAAATTTATATTCAAAGAAATTATCAATTGGTTATTTATTGATTGGCAAGTCTATTTATTGTTGTTGTGATCTATGTTGAGGACTTTAAGTTAAATTATTTAGTGGTAACTGTGGCTATCGTACATAAAATGAAAGTACACTGAGTTTATTTTTTATTTAATCATGTTTCTTCACTCAAAATGTCATTGTTCAATATTCAATGTTTAAATGTCTACTTCTAATAAAGGACATTTTTATTAAGTTTTATATATATATATATATATATATATATATATATATATATATATATATATATATATATATATTATTTATATTAAGTGGCAGGGTGAACAGCATGTGGTAAATTGTACATAACAGTTTTTTTCTTTCTTTCTTTAAATTTACTCCATTTCAATTCTGCTTATTTAATTTAACAAAAATCAGCATCTCACTGGCTACCAATTTAGGAAGAAAGCCAATTATGAATTATGCAAAACCATGTTACCAATATGTACTTAACACAAGAGATAAAAATCCTGGCTAGTAGAATCTGCAGTTTGTTTGTGTTTTGGTGCACACATTCTGAGTGGGTCTGCTCAAAAGTGATCGATTCTCAAGAGTTTTGCTTACCACATGTACAGAAAGTTGCTCCATGAAAGCAGAGCCATTCAGTGATGTTCCGAGTCTCCAGAAAGTGGGTGCCAGAGATGTTGTGGTCCAATCAATCTACATTGTCAGTTTGTTAAAAGTGATGCGACTGGTTTACTGGTGTACTCTCATGTGAAACAATCCAATTCATTGTTCTTGTTGCACCATCCGTCAAAGTGTCAGCTGTGCGATGTGGCACTGATGAAGAGGGTAAATAGCTGCCTGTCCCCTCCACGTGTGATTAGGGACCTACTATTTATACAGGCAAATCAAGCTTCTGGCAACTTAAAAAAGCAGACTATGTTAACAATCCCCTAACTCAAATAAAGTTGACTCTGTTTGGCTCTAAGAGATGGTTTTAGGGCAAATGTGTTTTTCCTACTTGCAGAGTGTTCCAATGTGTTGCCTTGATACAGGAAAACAGGTCTCACTGGAGAAAGATGGAATGCCATGCAAAGGTCATAAACGGCCTGTCAGCTCTGCAGTTTGAAAACCACATCAGTTAGATGCTTAACTTCCTCTAAATCCCAGATATGTTTCACAGCTAGGCACCAGAGTCTGGTTTGATTGATGGAGCTTGTCATTTGTCTTGTCTAGTGTTATGTACAAACCAAAGAGCACAACATAAAGTTTCACATTCCATGTAGCTTCAGAATGGAAAGCTAGTACATCCACATTGTGAAAATCAGCCTCCTTTAAAAGAGTCCTTCCCTCTAGTCTCTTGTGTAGCCATTGCAATTCTGACATTACCTGCTCATTATTTTCATTAGTGGTTCTTGCTAAAGAATTCCTTAACCAACTTGTTTCTGTGAACCCCCGCTGGACAGAGACGCACTTGGTCATTTCCTGTACTACACCTTAATGTACTCCATAACCATATGACAACAAATTGTTGGAGATATTAGCTAGTAGTCTAGACTGTTTCCCTGAGTTACATGGTCACTCAGTGTTGGGACCATACTTGTTTAACAGCACACTCATGATATTAATTATAACACACATTGTAATAACATCTACTAATCAATCAATTCAAGATAATGTCCAATTGCATACATGCAGTATGTAATTTCCGACTATTATTTGGACTGTCACATTCAGTTTATTCAGCAGTTTATCTCCACAAAATAATTTCTTATCTAGCATAAAATAATTTTGTGTTACCATGGAATTTGAGGACTACTTTATGACCCATTGTTTTGCTTTATTTAATGTTTAATTTATCATGGGTTCACTCTTACTTGCAGACAAGTAAATATTGTGTACAAATACTAATATTGTAAAAAATCCCCAATTTAGCAAGGCAAAAGAAACCTTAGGAGAAACCAGGCTCAGGCTTAATTCTAGATTATATTGCTTGTCAGAAATGTGAATTTTTCTGAAGATTTTTAATTTTAGAGGCCAGAAAGTTTACAGTACAAATTGGCAAAATAGGCTGGCCGACTCAAAGACCTGGAGGGCAAAACATTCATAGAACTGCAGCCTATCAATTCTCAATCTGTTTTACAGCTTTCAAAAGAATGAAACAAAGGTATGTGAACAAACGCAATTTTTGGCCATTTACAATCCATATTTAAGTACCCTCAGCAATGTTTCATTTATTAAACAATTCAACAAAACATTGTGAAAACACTTGATTTTAACTGAATTTCAACTTTTAATATATGCATTTTATTATATTACTACTTAATGCTTAATTTCTTTCTTTAACTTAAGTGGGTTTGTCTTCACTGACATAAAAAAAAAAAAAAATGAAAAACATCGAACCACAAACAAGAGGTTAACCTTTATATATTTAGGTCAGCCATCTTAATTTTAAGAAAAGTTACATGTTTAAAATTTGCCTATACAAATTTGTTTTATTAATAGACTTATAGGTCATAGGAACCACAAAAACATTTTCCTAATTCATATTCTTAATACAGTTAAACATTTAATATAGCTTAAGTGAATGTCATTTTTAGCTGATATAAATGGCCGTTCTCAACTCTATCTTTGCTACGATTGCAGAAATGGTTGTTAATTCTTACAACGTTACAGATACATTTTAAATATACTGACTTAGTATTTTGAGCAATTAGAAACAGCTTTCACAATTAATTTGATTAACTTTTACTGTTGCTTATTGTCATTGTAGGCTTAGGCTTCTTTTTTCCTAGGAGTGAGTATAAACAGGCAGCTCAGACAGCACATATTTAGGTCTTCGCTAAGAAGCCAAGCTGGTGACCCGGGTGCTCAGCGGTGGTACAGCTCCTTTAGTGAATGAGGGTTACATACGTAACAGACATTTCCTTTCAGTCTGTCATTCTGAGCCACGACAGTCTGGGACATAGCACCATTAAGAGTCGTGTCTTGTCTGTCTCACACATGTTGGCCAGACACAACCACAGATGGTGCTCATCATGGTAGATGTCGCATGTTCCAGTGACCATGTGGTAACCTTTGTGGGTTGTAGTGTAAGGTCTGTTGTGGTGCAGAGCTTACCAGTACCTTAGACTGAGTGACCTGCAATAATGCCATAGCATGTATGGTGGAAGCAGCTTCTCCACAAGCCACAAAAGCATTGCCGAACAGAGCCGACGAGTGCCTATAGGATCAAGAGGGGAGAAATGGTTTGCCCTACCAAGTGGTAGTAGTATTTATACACAATTGAATCTCAACCGACCAGGACACGGTGGAGGTTTCCACTTGAGCCCAATCCTCTCGGTGGCCCAGGCAAGCATAGCCACCATTTCTGGATCCGTATCCTATACAGTTACACCCAATAGATGCTGATCTGGCAAGATCTTCATCTTACTCAGCTATAAAGGAAAACACTGAATATGTACTGCACCAGCTTCCTGTTTATACTCCCTCTGTGATCATCTGCAGCTGGATGCAATCAGTGCATGCCAATGTGCATTGGCTCGTTTTAATACTCGAAGTAGATTGGTCTCTTGAAATAAGGGCCCAATTCACTGCTCACCAGGAACTGAACAGTACTTTCTTACCTTTTTTAACACTTTAGAATATTAATATTTGTATTACATGGACCGTGTATTTATTATTTCCACTATAGACTTATTTTGTAAATGTATGCATTTTAAATTTTAAGAGTGCAAACTTGATGCTTAATGAAAAAAAAAATCAATTCCTCAAACCAGGTGACTCCTCCCAATCCAAGGGTTGTCCTTCCCCTGAAATCATTTAAAAATGGTGTCTATTGTGAGAAATATATGTTTATATACCAAAATAACTGTGTAAGTAGAAAAAGGAATAGAAATGCAAAAAATGCATTTGGAAACAGTTGATTTCCCCTTCTTGTCCCCACAGTGGTTTGGCCTACTGCCGGCTTTCCCAGTTCATCTCACCTGTGCTACACATATACAAGTCTGGTATGTGGCTGCGGCTCAGTTCATTAGTAGTTGTCTAACTCCAGTAAGTAGGGTATTTTATTCACTTTAAATAAAGAGATTCTCTTTAATGTAGTTGATGCTGATTAATTAATTAATTATTTGTGGCCAAAAAAGCTGATTAACAATGTAATTTTCGATGAATCTGCTATGTTAGTGATTCAAATGTTACTTATCTTTGTTAATGTTAGCTTGTTTACAATAGCTTATGCTACTGCAACTAACACACCAAAGCTGTTTCCCATGCATTGTTTTATTTGTGGTGACTTGGTACAATGTTAACATTAATGGTCACAATCAGCCACCCATCCTTGACATTCAGGTCCTGTGTCACACACAGTCACACACATAGTGGAATTTAAGAACTACATTTATCGAATTTGAGACCCCTTATGGCCACAAAAGGTGCACAGCTTTCATTTAGTTGTAAAAAGTAGTTCCTTTTGGGAACTTGAACTGTGTCCAAAATGCTATGGGAATGCCTCCTGCGTGTCCACGCTCTGAATCTGAAAACCAGTCCCCATAGTAAACCATTTAGCAGCATGGAATCTACTACCAAATTTGTCTCAATCCTGCAGTCTGTAGAGAGAGGTTATCAATTTGAGTTTCCTCTGCTGTGTTTCAGCAGCGCACACCCACTCTGGTTGGCCCCGAGCAGGCTCTGGTGATGAAACAAGAAGTAGTAACTCTCTTGAGGAAGGAGGCCATCAAGGTGGTTCCTCCTCATGAAAGGAGTCCGGGTTCTACAGCCGGTACTTTATAGTTCCCAAGAAGGATGGAGGCCCATTTTAGATCTCAGGCAACTGAAGACAGCTGAAGTTCAAGATGCTCACACTGAAACAAGTTGTGTCACAAATCAGGTCCAAGGACTGGTTTGTCACGATGTCAGATCACTTCACTCTCTGACTGAGCTAATTAGATAATTAGCTCAGTCGGAGAGTGAAGTGATCTGACATTGAGATGTCATTCTAGATCATATCAGATGTTTGGGGTTGAGACTGAACACCAAAAAGACTGTGCATTTTCTGGGTCAGAGGACCACTTATCTAGGCATGGTGTGGGATTCGACTATGCAGGCACGAATGTCTCCTGCTCGATTTGAGTCAATTCTCAGTTCAGTCAAGAGAGTGAGAGAAGGCCATTCACTCACTGTCAAGCAGTTTCAGAAGTTGCTGGGTCTGATGGCAGCTATCGTCCAGCGTGATACCCTCTGGCCTGCTGTACATGAGAGCCCTACAGTGGTGGCTCGAGACCAAGGGGTTTTCCCCGAGGGGAAATCCTCTTCACAAAATCAAGGTCTCCCAACGATGTGTGCGAGCCTTAGATATGTGGAGGAAACCTTGATTTCTGAATCAAGGCCCAGTGTTCGGGGCTCCTTGTTGCCGCATGATACTAGCAACGGATGCGTCCCTCACTGGTTGGTGGGCTGTCATGAGAGGCCGCTCAGTTCGCAGTCTGTGGATTGGTCGCCATCTTACATGGCACATCAATTGCCTTGAGATGCTGGCCGTGTTTCGAGCATTGAAGCACTTTCTCTCAGACCTGAGAAATCATCATGTTGGTGCGCACTGACAACACAGCGGTCTGCATTCATGGCCAGTGTTTAAACTGGCACGCCAGATCCTCCTGTGGAGTCAGAAAAAATTCCTATTCATATTTCATAATTCATATTTCTGGCTGTCTGAATGTGGAAGCAGACGCCTTGTTGAGGCAGGGGCTGAGGCCCGTGGAGTGGATTCGTCTGAAGCAGATATAGAGAAATCAGGCATAGGTGGACCTCTTTGCGAGTCATCTGAATGCGCAATGTCCCTTCTGCTTCTCTCTAGCTCCTGCAGCCCCCCTGGGACTGGATGCTATAGTACAGACCTGGCCACGGCTTCATCTGGACACTTTTCTCCCAATCACTCTGCTTCCGGGAGTTCTGATGAGTGTGCGCCGAGACGTGTTTGCTTACTGTTAGCAGCCCTGTTCTGGTCGCTCATAGCTTCTGGTCTCCCAGCTGAGGTGGTAAAGACTTCACTTCAACCCAGAACTTCCTCAATGAACTCCCTGACTGAGCAGTTTAGGCGGTAAATCAGGTCCAAGAACCATACTTGACCCTGCCAGAACGGGTCTACTAACCGTACATGGAGGTGTGAATTTTGGGTAGACAAGCTCCACTCTAAACTCTACAACTCTATGCCCCTCAAAACATACTGTAATCTCTCCTGAATCTAATGGTTTGAATGTATTGACTGCAGTTTGTCTTCTGACTCTTTTTTTTGTGGTGTCATTTAACAAGTCTTATTTTGATTGTGAATCAGCAGGAAAACCATTATTTTATGCTTATTAAAATGGTCATCAGCAAAAATGCAGATGCAGTCTTGACTTATGTTTAGACACTATATCAGTGCATTTTGTTCAGTGGAGTTTAATTATGTGTCCAGCATCCTGCTCCTACTTCTTTATAGTCTTTCAATGTCTGAGGAAAAGAAGTACATTGCATTCATCCTGCTTGATAAATTACCTCTTTGTTTTGATATGCTTTGTCAAACATCTGAATGTGCTGTTTAAAAAAACCCCAAAACAAAACAAAACAAAAAAACGATAATGCAAAGATGTCAGCATGTTTCCTCCAGTGTGGACACAGAACTCAAGTTTTGGCTGTGTGTGTCTATTTAGAAATAACAGATCTACTGCAAAGTGCTTTAATCCAAGTTAAGCAAACTTTAGAATAGTTCAGAAAAGATGTCATGCTAGATGCATACAGATGTACCAAAGGCACAGACAGCAAAGAAGCTGCCGAGAAGCATGTAAAGTCATGTCTGTCATTGAGACAGGTCTCTCAAGACAGTTTCAGTCACCCTTGTCAGATGTGATGTCATATCAGAACTTCTGTCCTGCTTTGTTGCATAGCTTTTATCTGGTGTCTGAAGGATTACATATTCTGATAGATTAGTTTTACTGAGCAGTGTGCTTATAGTGAGTTTAAAACTAACTAGACTTTTATACAACTGACCTATTGTTAAGCCAGAACCCCCCGTTACTGTTAACTCGGACAAACAAAAAAAGTCTAACTGTCTTACAGTGACACCTGTGAGTATGCAAACCTTTTCCAAAGAGAATTTTGATTACTTTTGGTCATTCAAGTGAATTAAATATGCCATGGAGTTATATACAAGATTTTAAAATAAATATGGCCGGTAAAAAGATAAATTTGGAAGTGAGTGTTTACAGATCAATGCAAGTGGTAGAAGCATCATGTTATGATCACCACTGTCACAAACAATAAAATCCAGGATCAACATTGTTCATGTACCTTAGGGTAAGATTCAATAGTTGACATTTAACTAGGACAGGCACTGAAATATAGACCTTTTTTATGTTTTTCTGACCTACACTGTACATGAAGTACAGTTAGCTATTTAGGATCATATGCTAGCCTTAGCTCGCTATCTTTGACCAGAGATCAAAGGGGATGTCTCCTCAAAAACAAGCTGCTGGCAAAAAGTGGCTCAAAATGTTAAAGGACGATGTGGTCCATTGTTAGCCAAGCAGTCAAAGCACAAAAGAAGGCTATACACAAAACGGTTTCCAGCATGCAAGACAGATGCAATAAAGATGGCTCTTATTCCCTTTAATGACTATATTAATAACAATGGTGCTGTTTTTCGAACACTGAATTGGACCCTGCGAATAAAAGTTTGTTAAATATCACACCGAATATCACTGCCTCAGATCGAACAGATGCAATGATAATGCATTGATTTTGAAAGATCAGTTGTGTTGCAACAATGTCCGACTGGTTAATCTACCAGCCAGAATCAAGAGTGTGATTTTTGATTAAAAATGCGTCAGATGTTAATTACAATACCAGTTTGAGTCACAATTCTAAATTTGAAACAAAGTAAGTTATATGTTAATTAAAAATATAAAAATCTATATCAATCTTAAAACAACTAAGTGGATTATTCAAAGTCTTAGTTTCTTGAATTATACTGTATATTGATTAACATCCTTAATTGTAACTAATATCTCTATATCAGGTATATATAGAATATCCATCATACTGATATCTAATTGCAAACTCCAAATTTGTATAAGACCAGTACCCACCAACATATATACCTTTTTCCTCAATTGTTTGTAAAATTTTCTATTAAATTCTTCCACTTCACTGAAATAGTTATCAGAGAAGAATCACTGTTGTGTTAACAAAAATATCAGTAACAAATTGGTGCAGTGGGCAAAAAGTAATTTATATTCTACTCTGACTCTAGTGATAATCCGGATGATCTTTTCAGCCTCCTGCAAGCAGGCATTCCACAGGACAGCCAGGGCATAGATGATGACCTATGAAAAATGTTAATATAAATATACTATTATACCACTACTGAACAGCAAGCATTAGCATTAGCACCATTTTAATAATCTGTCCTACAATGAGTCCTACAACCAAATCCACATGAATTATTGTGCTGGCTAGATTTACTCATTATAGTCATTAAAGCTCAACAAGGATTTATTAAATCAGATAAAATTTAAATTAAGACTTAATAAAACTATCACATAAATTCTTAATTTGTGGGAATTAATTTGTAATTCATAATTTTCAGCAATAACTTTACCTTTGTAAATTTCATCATTTAAATTTTAGAAAATAAAACTTAATTGAGTACCGGTACTCACAGACTGATATCTGCTATCCATGTCACCCATCTTTAATTAGTGTTTTTGGTGATCCCTTTCAGTAGATGGCACTGTCACAAAAAACTACGGTCCTAGAACTGTGGTCCTAGAACAGCCATCCTGAAACTGCTGCTCCTCTGGTTGTGCAAAAACAACCTTCTCACCAGAATGGAAGGAACGATCCTGTCAATTTTCGGCGAAAAATGATACTTAAATGGATCCTCAAGCTTTCAGCGTGTCCGTGCTGATCGAGATTGACAGAGCTCATCGAGTGTACTCAAACTCCAACTCACCCAAATCTTGTTTTATGATTTTTCGTCTTCTCCACTATTCTGACAGGCAAGCCATCCTTCAAGGGGCCACATAAAGCAAAACTCATTCTGCTTGGAGGAACGAGTCTGGAATTGTAGGCTGATTACAATCCTGAGACGGCACAAAATAGGAAGGTGTATTTGGCCATAAGAGCAAAATTCCACCAGATAGGCGCCAAAGCTTTCCTGATTTATTCAGCATTACTAAGAGTAAGAAACATTTGTTTGAATCTCTGGAGGATGCTGATAAATACATTGAGGGTTTGGACAGCACAACGGTTCCAACGGCTCGCTGATTAAACCATTCTTAATCGTCATTTCCAAGACCAATTGGAGGAGGCCGTTTGATTTGCGTTTGATTTATATTGTTTAAGAAATGTAACTTTCCTCAACTGTCATATTCTCAGTGGTTGATAGGTGATTAGTGCTTAAATATTGCCTCATGTTCACCGCAGACTTGAGTTAAATGAGGTGTTAAACTCTCCTACCAAACATAGAAAGGTTTTAGATCTTCTAAAATAAAAAGGATTTATGTAGCATTCCTCCAAGAAACCCTCCTAATTTTTTCTAAATGTTTTGTAAAATTTGTTTTATCTCTCAATGGCTACTCAATTTTCAAAAGAGCAGACATGAATGTGCTGTGCTGGACACAGTTCTAGATCATTCTAATCCGTCAATCACAGTCTTCTACAACAGTGGTTCTCAAATCTGTCCTGGGTCCCCAGGACAGATTTGGGAACTACTGTTCTACAGCATCAAGACTGTCCACTACAGATTTAGATGTATGCAATGTTTGGCGAATACATAATCCTACCACTAAAGCATATACCTATTTTTTACAAATCATTCTCAAAAATATTTTACTTTCATCATCATTAATATCAGATCTAATCAATATTTAATTTCTACATAAAAAGTCTCTCAGATTGTAATGCCATATTTGCACATATTCGGAATAATACTCTCTATAAACCTTACAGATTGAGGTTTAATACCTTTTTACTGCAACATAAAGACTTTTCTTCACAACTGAGAGCAGAACTGATTTTATTTATTAATTTAAACCAAAATTCTCTTTTTAATCAAGACTTGTTTTGGGCATCTATAAGAGGGTTTTAAAAGAGTAATACTCCTTCGTAAATCTCCTTCTCTGCTAGACTTAAAAAGAAACACAGCCAAAATGAAATGTCCAAAAGGCTGCTCTTAATGACTTGAGAACAGAAAATTTAATGCATATTACGAAATATTACATAGATGGAAGCAAAGCAAGTCAGCTCCTTGCACTCATTCTGAAAAAGCATGAGCAACATTTTAACATTCAAGCAATTAAGAGCTCTAAAGGAGGTTTCACCTTGCATCCCACAGACAGTAAAACCATTCTAGGCATTTTTTTTTTAATTCTTTATTAAAGAATTTTTTTAATTCTTTATTAATTAAATAGACCATTTAAATAGTTTTTTTTGACCAGTTCAGTTTAAGCAAACTTTCAAAGGAAGAAACTGAAGGCCTAGATTCTGAAATTACACAGGAAGAACTGCATAATTGCGGCAACCAAGTTGATTCATGTTTGTTGTTGTGGGATTTATTAGGTCACATTTGGTAATATACTACTAATGATGCCATATCCAAGGGCCACTTTAATAAAAATCTTAATATCACAATTTTCCCTAAACCTGGCAAAGATCATTCAGATTGCTCTACACTGTAAAAAATAACCAGTTCATTCCACTTAATGCTGTGTTTTGCCTCTTTGTTGCCTCTTTTGTTTGAAAACCTTGCAGAATTATATTTTATGCGTCGGTTGTGCTCAGTCGTGGCTCTGGTGCGGATTAATCTAATGTTTTGGGGTGATTGTGCAGCTGTCTTTCACTGCACCGGTGAGAAACCTGTACTTCTTAATTATAGATTCTAAACTATGTCTTGGAATATATGACCCAAATAAGAATTTTCATTGGATATTGTCATTTGAAATTTGCCATGCTTTGTTCTGACTGAGGAAAAAGCATTATCATATATCTTGCTACCCATGGTGATTAAATCTATCTATCGATTAGCTCATATTACATCAAACCCTGCATATTTTTATTATTGTTACACTTTATTCTCAAATTATTAATGTTAACAACATCAGTAATGTGTGACTATGAGTATAACGTGTACTGTATTAGCGTGTAGATTTCAATTTATGTGCAGTCTAATCTCTGATTGTCACATAACCCAAAAAGCAAAATATGCTCCTTTCAAACTGGTTTTCTTCAAAATACAAATCTAATGTAATCCCAGGAATGAAATTATATTAATAAAACATCATTTGAACAATGTTTTTCAACCAGTATATGGTGTTGACGAAGTGCATCAAGCTTCATATCAATTGATCAAAGTTTGCCTGAGAGCCAATCACCTTAAGTTCAAAATGTCATAACTTTTAAACAAATATGAATAAAAGATCTGTTCAGTAACTTCTGTGGGCTCGATCCAAAGATCATATTATCATATTTTGGACAAAATTTGTGAGAGCAGTAGGAGAAACACTGTTTTTCATTTATTTTAATATTCTTTGAAAATCATTTGAACAATGTTTTAAAAAATTCACAAAATTTATGTAACACTAAATGGCGCTGCGTCTTCAAACGTTCGGGAAGCGTTGGTGTTTACATGGTTGACATGGTGTTGATGATCCTAAATATTTTTGAGCAGATATGTCAAATTGTTGTAGTTGCAAAATATTGCAATTCATGACAAATTTCAAAATTTCAAAACACACGATTTGACTGCCCCTAACATAATTGACATCCACTCGTTTCACCACCAGACACCAAGATCATAATTTTCTGACAAACTGTTCGAAAGTTATAAGCAAAAAAGTGCATTTTGATAGTGAAGTTTATTTTATAGAGATACTAAACTTGTCAGATCACTATTCATAGCCATCTACACAAGTGTGCCAAATTTTATTATTTTCCATTATTTTCATTATATAGCCTTCAAAGAGCTGCCATAGATTCCCCCTTGGAATCAAAATCATCAGCACGGACCAATGTGGAAGAAATATCTATCTATATGCTCAGTTAGGGTGATCTTTTAAACAATTTTCTTTTTGTAGTTATTTTGTTTATCTGTATTTTATTTATTTTCTTATTAAGTATTTTATATTAATTTCTTAAGTCCTGATGTGTGGGGAGGTACAAAAAGATTAATATCCTCTACAGCAATGCCTGAAACTTATCATTCTTTTGTCCTTTTTCGCTTTTATTTAAATAACACTGAATGGTTTAACTGTGAATTTGACATTGCATGGACACTCTAATTAACCTATCGGTAACCCATCCCCTTGAATGCAGATGAGCCAATGGCAGTTGAGTATTAGTTGCACATAGAGTGGAAGAATTGGAAGGCGAAGGTTGCATCGTTTTAATAGGGTTTATGCATCAAAAAAGGAAAAACTATGTACAAACCTAAAGAGCGGACTTTTCTCGCATCTTGTGTAGGTCAAAAACATAAACAAACATTTACACTTAAACTGGTAATGTTGCATTAATTTAATTGTACCCTGCGATACATGAACAGTGTTGATCCGGGATGTGGTCATGACCGACTGTAATATGAAACCTCTCCACTAGCTTTGTGTCCAAAAGTGTGGGATAAGATTTTCACACTGCAGCTGTCATAGCAAAACAGTGAGCAAATCCATTTGGGGGGCGGGGATTACCATTAGGTCAATGAAGTGATTAATTCAAAGCAAGCCTCAGTCTCAGTTGAGTAAATTGTTGTGGCCCAACTGAAAATGAGCAAAGAACTAGGAGTGATCTAAGAGCTCTTCAGAGGTACTCAGTGTGCTGACTCATAATAATTCATAATAATGTCTGACTTACTAACCAAGTTAACAGGCCATGATCAGATGTTTTATTGGCTCAGGGATTTCCTCAGGGATGTGACAATGGTCACATGCAGGTAAAGAAGTAAAGACTATTCTGATTTGCTTTGTTTTAAAATGAGTTATTTTTAAACATAATTAATTTTTAGCTTTTCATCACCCTCTTGCGTGTCCACACAAACCCAAACTTGGGAAACTCTGCTTCAGCCAGTCAGAAGGTTTTCATGATGCTTTCTGCCTGTCAGTCATTTTGTACATTTTGTGAGTTCACCACAGGCAGCTGGAAGCTAAGAGTGTAAGTCAAAACGTATTTAATTCAGTGGCTAAGTCTGGTGGAAGTTATAGACCAAATGAAACAGTTGAATAACATACAATAAATAGCGTTTCATTATTAATTAACAGGAAGTGAGTTGTTTTTCAGGTCACTAAAGAATTAGAAATCCATTTGAAAACAATCTGCACATTTGAGATACAGTAGAGATACAAACCTTTTTTTTTTTTTTTGGCTTGAAAGGTTACTCATGCTCAGTGTTCCATGCCACTCAAATTCTGATTGGTGCAAATCTATCAATGTACTGCATGAAGGACTGAGTGATGTTTCCGGATATTCATCACACTCCAGTCGATGAAGAAAGATTCTCCTGTATGTCATTTTCAGTCTTCAATTCCTCCCAGCCCGTAACTATGGAAACTGTGAGTTGAGGCGAGTTGAAGACTAAAAATGCTGTACAGATACAAGTAACATTTCTTGGTCAGCAACATCCATCAGAGATTCCAGGAACAGAACATCTCCGGTGAGTATGGCGTTGTGTTTTCTCCCATAGTTTTTGACAATTGTGACTCAAATATCTGTTAGATATAAAACTTGATCAACTGAACGTATGGATAGGGCATAGGTTTTACTGTTTCATACTCCTGTAATCTTTAGTATCAGACCAGTGAAGAATTTTAATAATAAAACATGCATATTACATTACAAATGTCATAGTCTGATGTAGCCTCCTGATAAAACATTTGTATTCCCTTTATAACATTTAGAAGTGATGAGCCATCCATATTTAATCAATTTAGTACAGCTGTGAAATAGTTCTTAACATCTGAAATTTTATTAGACCAAATTAAATAGCATTGCTGTCATATTAAATAGTGGATGACAGTCATTGCTGGAGAGGAATGCTATATTACTTCCTCTTAACTCATTTTATGAAGTAATGCAAGTGAAATTAAATTACAAATTGAAGATTTCATAGCTCATTTGAGCACACAGAAAAACTGCATGTATAAATTCTCTTTTTTTCCCCTGAAACTTTATTATTATTTCCACTTGAATGTTTTCTGCTCTATTACTATATAGTTGTAGTATTATGTCATATAGATAACTACTATTTTTCTGTAAAATATATAATGAATTACAAACTATGCCACAAGTTTGTTAATTTGAATTTTGTAGATTTAACTTTTGTCTCAGGTTCTCAATTGTCACAGGAAATAAAGTTGAAGTACTCAAATAAAATCATTTCATACCAAATTAAATAAGCAGCAAAAAACTATGCATATTTATTTTACTGTCCATAATAATAGGCTACACCATTTATATGGCATGTGTAAGCTGAGTGGCGTTAGCAGAAGTTTCAGCAGTGAGATGAATTTAATCTGCCTGAATGTCAACTATTTAAACAGTTGATAGCTACTGTTTGGTGTTTGTGGTTTGTTATAATTTGGATAACAGTCAACTTTGTAACATATCTCAACACCTCATTTCCAAATACCGTTTCTTGAGAAAATGTAGTTGACTATAAGTATACTTAACAGAATGCGTATACTAAGTACACTACGTTTTCTTAAGGGAAGTGACATAACAAACCTGGCTATGTCTTTTATTTGAAAAATCACAATGGTAGTCAAGATCACTAATAACAGAAGTTTGTAGCAGATGCAGTCTAGTCTTTACATGAAAAGCCTCAAATCTTTTAAATGATATTCTTTCACTCACATTGAAAGCATTTAAAGTTTTGTTTGTTTAATCCGTTTTTCTACCACATTTTCATACTTTTAAACTTTGGTCCTTTCATTGTGCAAAGTTATTACATGAATTGTCTTTGTTATAATGTTTATCTTTCAATGTTATACAGTATGAGTGTTTTAATTTCTTTAGTCTTTACCTTTGTCACATAAAAACAGACCCATTAATTGATACAGCACCATTAAATGACAAGTCCGGTCTTGTGCTTTATTATGCCTGATTATTAATATGTCATTTCACTGCTTATTTGCGTCACTTACCTTTGTTACCATTACCAATGACCTTTTTCTCCCTCTCTCTCTGTCTCTCTCTCTTTTTTTTTGCACTATGCTGAATGGAATGGACACAACTACCTCAGATTACTCTCAGACATTTAATTACAGCCATGGAAATGATTGAGCCAGTGTACATTATCAGCAATTATTCAATTTCAAATTGCATAATTGTTCTGTTTAGAGGTAAAAGTAAAATATCATTAAGTGAGAATTTGATAGCATTTAGAAATGGCACTGTTGATGAATGTGAAAAGGACAGCAGTCTCTTTGCAAATGACAGGACTGATAATGGGGATGTTTGGATAAGAGAAGAGCCCTTTTCTAATCAGAATTCCTAAACGAGCTGTAATTGATGTCTAAGCCCAGCCATGGCTGATGGGCTTATTCTTAGTTGCTAGCAGGGGGGAATGATTCATTAAGTGGGATGCAGCACTTATGAAGTGCAGGTACTGAAATAAATGTGGATGTATTCATTTGCAAGCTCATATAAAATCAAATAGAGGGAAACAAATAGACCACAAACTTCTACCTTGTCTCTTGGCATAAACATGACATGAAATCACTGCAGAAATGATCACTAGAAGCAGTAAAACTCTGACACCTTTTATTCCTTTTCACACAAATTTCGATTACAAGTTTCAATTAATAAAGCATAATTATCTCACAATTACTTGAATAATATCGTGTTATAACTAAAAGACAATATTAATATGCTGGGACATTTGAAAACTGATGCTTTTGAATGTTAGCAACACACATATCCGGCTTCAATCCCACGTAACTATGGTTTGACAAAACAGCTATGTGTGCTTGGTTGCATCAACAAATGTGTTTTTATATCGGTTTTGCATTTGTTAACTCTGTCGTTTAGGTTTAGGGTCGGATTTGGTGTAGGGCATGTTAACAGCATGATAGGTTTTTACCTTTTAGCGACAGTCCCTGGATATTTCAGTTCTGAGCTGCCGCAATACATACCTATATTAACGTAATAAATGTGCCAGGGTCCACGTATTGAACCTGTGTTTCAGCATCACTCTGTGCACATTTCTCTTTGAAACTGTCATGAAGCATGCAGTAAGGTGCATAAAAGCAGTGATGCAAAAGAAAAAATGCACAGAAGTAAATATTTTTATGAGACCAGATTGACAACCTTACTGTAGTATTAATGCAGTAGTTTTTTTAAAAAAATTAGGAATAGGTTTGTACTAAATTTGAATAATAAAATCAACATGGTTTTAAGGGCTTAATTCTTACAGTATATACACATGACTTTTATCTTCAATTTGACATGTTGGATGTGCAATCACAATATAGAATGCATGTCAAAAAGTAAATTCAAGTGTAAAGAACCTGCAAACTAATAAGTGTATGTGTTGAATATTTTAGACTTGTTGATCTAATGCATTTTACTTGTCTGTCTGGGTTTATCTGTGTTAGTTCTACAGGTGTTTCAGAGCTCTTTTCAACTGTGACCAACACCAGCGATGTTCTAGTCTGAAAAGTTCTTCAAAGGTAACTAAACCAGTTCGGCCTGGACGACGCACAGACAACTTCACTTTTGTGGTTGCTTCATTGGGACCCACAGCGCTGCCCAACCAGGCAAACCCAGCTGAAGACGGCCCTCTATCAACAGATAATGCCAAACCTGCAGTGGTCTCCCTTGTGGCCCATTATAATGGTTGAGAGTTATTCTGCTTCAAAAATGGTGACACTTGAAGAAACTTTTCACACAAAATGAGGGAAATGCAGTGTGAGATTTGGAAGATTTCACAAGAATATTGCGTATAAGTACTATAACAAACGGGAAAATGAAAGAATCCCGAGGGAGGCTGATTTTGGGGAGTTTATTTTTACGCTCTACCATATATGTGTCTGCTTTCCAACAACAGGGTGTTTTTTTCTTGCAGTAATATGTAGCTAGCAGTTCCTAATTTTCTTTGAAATGTTCTCAGATTCTGCAGGTTTTAAGATGACTATTTTTGTAGACCTGTCCAAAAGGTCTGCTGGGAGAAAAAGACTACTCTCAGTACAGTAAACAACAGCTGTTAAGTGTTTGAAAAACACTCCTTTTTATAATAGTCCTAATGAAAAAACAGTATTTGTATCAATGTACACCTTTTCATTTTTTTGAATGGTATTTAAAAAAAGGGGTTTTCTACATCAATTAATTTTTTTTCATAAGAGCAGATTGGTAAGACTTTTTTCAATGGCTTTTAAACCTTGTAACCACTGTTATTATATGGCCTGTGAATGTATATTACAGTTTGTAAATTTCATGTTTTTTAATAATATATATTATTTGTTTTGTGAAAATATAGCTTATAGGTATTTGCTAATTCAAGCATTTTTTCTCAGATATTTTACAATTTCATGATACAAACTATGATGATGTTTAAAACCAAACTGAGAAAAAGGAAAAGATTGTATTGTGTTATGACAAGACTTATTATACATGATTACATTTTAAGGACACAGCTTAATTGTAGCAAAAATAGTGATGTAGGAACGTAAAATACTGATGTATATTTATGAAAAATCTGGTCTGTATTATGCATTTATTAATTCTCTATATGATTTCTCAATGTTTGCCTTAGAAGTTATTATAATTTTACTTGTTAGGGTGAGGCTGGTGATTGATGTGTTCTGAGGAACATTATCATTCAATTAACATATGAGATGAGCAGTACAGAGGTTCAAGGGTCTGTAATATTTTGAGAGTATGATGTTTTTAAAAGCTATTTTAAGCATTTGTTTTGGTTAACTTCTGTGTGGGCTTTTATAAATGAAAAATGAATTTAATTAGTTGCGCATGACCTGTGTTTGTTCATTCACCCATGCTTGAACAGTTGTAACCATATTTGTTTGTATTTGCAAATTTTATGTTTGATTCAATAATGCAGTAATTTCGAATAATGCAAAAGAGAACTCTGCAGTTACATCAGTATTTTTGACTTGCTAATGACATTAGCTGATTATTATAGGAATGCAAGAAGGTAAAGAAATGTGAAAGACCTGCAAATCAAATACAAATTCTGAAAAACTGTAGCTTTAGACTGTTAAAGACTTTATTAAAACTGTACCATACGTGTTTGATTATTAATAGTAATAATAATGTGAAAGAAACTACTTATAAGATTTTAACATAATTGTTCATAGAGGATAAAATTCATTGTTTAAAAGTTTGTAGTAGAATCATTAGATTTAAAATATTATTTTTCATTATTTTTGTAATTGTTAAGTTAAAGCAATATTTGAGATCTTGGTTTGATCACAAAATGTTTTTGAAAGAAGCATGTTATCTACCAAAGTATGATATTTAATAACATACTGTTTTGACAACAGTCAAAGCTGTGTTCATTCATCTTTTAAATGTGGGAGCAAAGATGAGCTATGTGTTTGACAGAATGGTGGCAGAGAGCAGCACTGTCAAAATTGCAAGATTCATATTAGGTTTATATATCCTTAGAATAAATTGTATTTCATAAGTAATTCAAATCAAGTTGCAAAACAGAAAATAGAATACTACCAGCAGAACGAGCAGCATATATTACATATACACACACACACACACACACATATTATTACATATATATATATATACATATACATATATATACATATATATATATAAATATGTGTATAATAAATAAATACTGTCACTTAGTGCTGAGGATTATGTTGTGTTACCAGCTGGTGACAATTTTACAGAGCAGAGTGCAGTATACTCAGAGAGAATAAAGCAATATTGTAGTGCATGCAACATATGGGTGACGACAGAGCTCAGCATAAATAGTTGGCATATTTTTCATCTGATTTCAGACAGTACTTTTGCACGTTAGTGTCTAGAAAGTCAAATTATCAAGAGGATACCAGATTTTACTGAGAGAGACTGTGAGTAAGAGAATAGCCTGAAAGATACCAGGCACTCAGATTGTAAGAATAAAAATTATAAACACAGTTACCACCTCAATTAAAGACAAAGTACTTCTCTGATTCTCAGTCCACCATCATATTTCACAGGGTCACATATGAAGCGCAGCACAGTAGCTACATTAGCACACAATGCTAGCCAGTGGAGTTAGCAGTGGTACCTAAGTTGTGACACGTGAGCATACAGCCTCTAATGAATTACTGTCGTCTTCCATATCTAGGAGAGTTACATTCAGACAGCCAGATGTTCAGATAGTTTGCAGTAGGTCGATGGTTTGGGCCGTATTATTTGCATTTTCTGTGGCACAATACTTCAAAGCAGATGTTTGCGCCACGTCACTTATCACGAATCATTTTCACCAATCATCATTTTTGTTATATAGCGTTATGGCAACAAAGCACTGCACAGTGCAAAGACAGATAGTATCGACGGCGACCACTTACAATTCAGAGATTGTTCCCAGAAACACCAACGAGCATCACCAGAAGTTGTCTTCAACCATTGCAGGCGGTTAGCTGCAAGGAATAAAATCTGCACAGAATGAAATTTCGAGAATCAGATTAGTCAGTTGCTTGATCGATGCATTGTTACCCATCTTCAGTTCTGTTTCAACCAGCTGGTGTTGGTAGTGCAATGACTTAGTGTGCGCAGTGACTAAGAGTCGACGGCGCATCTAGTGTTCCTGTTCATCTCTGCTGACGATTATCTAAATGATACAACAGAAATAAGATTGAGAAAGAGACAGACTAATATTAGCAGATATTTATTGACAAACATGCCAAGTACATCAGACAGAGAGTGTTCTCGGTTCCAAATTAGTAATGCAGCCAAAAGTAACTGATTTGAATAATAAAGGTGTGTGTGTTATGTGTGGTACAATTAAAGATGTGTTTCAATTAATTTAGTAGAGTGTGTTCACTGAACAAGTTGGGAGATTGTCTCCAGAAATAGTGCAGATAGAAAAACACTTCTGAGCTGATTTCTGGATAGTTCTCAGTATTATCAACAACAGAGCCACCATGACGGTGACTATAATGCAGGGGTCATCATATTGAGTGAGCTAGTTCATTCAGGTTATAGTGTATCAGCATTTTGAAATTGCCTGACAGCTTGATAGGGAGCCAGTTGACAAAATCAGGCAATATGCATCATGTTCAGTGACTTCTCTGTCAAGTTATGCTGGACGCTGAAGTCATTGCTGCAGAATAAACACTCAGCATTACACACTGCACCTTGTCATAACACTGAACACAATAGGCAAGTGTAATATTTATATTTAAGATGGAAAACAAGTTTTGTTATATAGAAACATGATTTTTGAAGAGATTAAACAACAAAGCATTGCTACCGGGATGATGAAGAATAACAGAGTGTTATGATAGGCTGTGTTCTTAGACATTATATGGGTTTTGAGAGACTGTTTTTTCAGACTAACATTACAGTTACTATCATCTCATGTCGACATGCATTCGTTAGCTCACTTGCGTATCAATAGGCCGCGCCGAAAGAGTAGAGTTTGAGTATCATCAGCACAGCAGTGAAAGTTGGACATGACCGATACATCTTCCCAGAGGTATACAGGTACACGGCCCCCAGCACTGAGCCCGAGTGGCTCCATACTTTACTTCAGAATGACAGATACCAGTTTAATGCCGAGTTAGCTGTCAGATAGGCGATTTAAACCATGTTGCGCGCTTTTCTCCAATGCCAACATAGCTTAAAGTTCATTCAGCGAGAATGTTGTGATCGCATAGTGTTGAATGTTATGCCAAGATAATGTTATTCAATAATGAGATAAAATCACTATCCGAGATAGAAACATTAGTACCTTAATGAGAGCAGTCTTCAGTACATGGCACTAAAATAGTCGATTGAAATTTGAGAGACACCATTTTTCTGTAGTGAATGTTGTTGTGAGGACATTGGTCCATAGTGAGCCTTGACAGAAAGTGAAGAATAGAGATGTCTGACATTGTCTTTGGGACGATGTGTTTTCAACAGCATGCACTGCATTGTTTGAGTTGGGTGCCAGAACATCTGTCGACAATGACAATTGTCATCGCTCAAAATAGATTTACGACTGGAAAGATAATAATAGTTTAAATTAATAGTAAATTTAATAGTTAGATGTAACAGTGCTCAACATATGTTGCTATTTCAGATGATTTTAACAAGTTTGCATGTCTTCTTCTATACAGAAAGAGTACTTTTCAGAGATAAAGTCACACTGATGAAATCAGAAGGACGGTTGCATAGTTACAATTTCATTTTCTGATATAGCTACCCAGAAGTAAAGAACATGAACTCATTGCAGTTATATTTGGGAATATTAGACTGTTGATGCTTATTTTCGTTACTTGAACAGCGCAACAAGAAGAATGTTGTGTTGTTCTAGTATTTTGAAGACATGTGCACTACTGTTCGTGTTATATTCGAAGGTATCACATCGTGATGAGGTTTGCCTGTGAATAGCAAAAACATGTTTATAAACATTTAGTGAGATTCAAAATATTGAGCTACTTGGGTGTGTGTTGAGGTACAAGTTTTGTCACCAGCATTATGGTCATTATTCGCAAAAGAATGGTCAAGTCAATGTTAATTGTACTCAAACACAAAGATAAACTGATGTTGTATTGCCATTAAAGAGAGGCCCTACACCATACACTACTTCAGTTCTCATTGTTCATCCTTCAAAAAGTTTCATATATATATGCATGATATATATACAGAGTAAAAAGGTGTGGTCACATAATAGAATAGTCATCAGCAGTCTCACCACAAAGTGAAACTGTTATATTGCCCATTACACACAGCATCACCTGGTACAACGCTTATTTTGATGAATGACACCACTAGGCTAGTTATTAGCTTGTTACCGCATCACTTAACAGCTAATTGTTCACAACACTATGTTGCCTCAAATGGACTTCTGTGGAATTTGAATATAAGACTGTTGATTGATGTCATCCAAAGACACGACATGAACTTGTACAGTGAGGCAAGACATAAAGAACACAGAAAGGCTGGTTGCACCACAGAAGCTCTCAAGCCAAACACACAGATAGGCAAAGAGCTGAAAGAGGGTAGAAAAGGTGTACAAGCAAATAGGATAACAGCAGCCTCGGAGAGATTGCAGCTCAAAACCGGGGAATAGTGACCATGTTGAGCCGCTTCGTTATGCACAGACATGTAAAGACATGGCTTCAGTTGTCACATGCATCAACTCGGACAGATTCATTTCTTTGTCAGGCTGAATTCCGCAGACAGCACAGCAGCCTGTTTATGATCATGGTATTCTCAGCCTTAATAGTTAAATAGCTGCCTGAGCCCACCATAGAAATTATGAAAGATGCGACAGTTGCACTCAACAATGCAAAGACAGCTGTCACTATCGTGAGTAAATTTCTTGCTCATTTCCGAGAAAACACAGACGATTGACTACACATGTCATTGTACATAAGAAGTAAATAAATGTCAGCAGTAGTAATTTAATTATGGTTGACTAATCGATGTACTTTCTTCTGTTCCATTTGCCTTCAGAATACTTCAGCCACTTCATCAAATGTTTTAAGAAGACACACATTTATGCCGAAAGGAATTAGTAGCAGAGATATATCTATTATCTGAAGAAGAAAATGGTTACACAGACATAACATTGTGCTGTAAAGCTGGTTCATGTTATGACACTAAAGTGAAATACATACCAGTCTGTGTTATTAGCTAAAGTTATTTCAAAGTTCGACTATCAACCTCAGTTACAGTTATTCACGCCTTTCCTTGTAATGAGATTAAATTAATAACATTCGCAATGAGAAGAGAATGTTGCTGTTGTTTTTTTCTCTCTGAAGTGTGAAACAACTCTGAAGTATGTTGTTAGGCGTATTCACTGCTGGCAAAGATGAAGTACAGTTCATCTCAGTGATAATGGACCGTGATAAAAGCAATGAACAGCCACTTCTGGTTACTTCTTCCCGTGTATTTGAGAATGTCACAAATTGTTCACAAATATAGGCAACCATGAAATATAATACTGTCTATTTGTTATTCTGTGTACAGTGTACCCACAACACAGATGGAATTGCAGGTGTGTGTACTAAATGATGTAGCAATTATCTCAATTAGTATATTATAAATTATCTGATAATTTTTCTTGAGTCATTTCAAATTAATGAGAGTTGTAGTAATCACTGTTTTAAACATATTTTTTTGTTGTTGAATAGGCAGTAAAATTTACCAGAAGTTCAACGAGACTGTTGTTATGTTGATCACTTTGGATATAGTTAGTTAATATGAGTTTGTTGCCTATTTATTTGGAGAGCTGTTTGTTTTTTTCAGCTGCATTGTTCATCGATTGAACACATTTTCAAATTCGTTCACACACTCCGGTATCTCATGAAACAATGATTCATTTTCTGCCAGCCAGAGAACAAGACTTCAAATTTCTCAACATATTTCACCTTTGAGAAACATTACTAACACTATAAAGATTGCAATATTTTTATTATGTGTAAGTAAAGATGCTGGTCTCATCCAGCACTGCCACAACTTTTGCTCACTTTAGTCAGACTATTTAATTACTTGACAAGAATAACATCTTTCATTTACCCACTAAAGAACACATAATAAAAATGTGCTGAAATGTGTTTTTGTGTATAGTATAAAGATAAATGTTGATAATTTTGACGCATGCATTTTGGTTCAGAAAGCACAAGAGAAAATGAATCACCAGCTCAAGACAGAGTCTTGAGGTGTGAGTCAGATTTGAAATGTGGTTTCAGTATTATTGAAATAATGCACAACTGAAAACTTAAACTTAATCAACAAATACATGCATGGGCCAGCAAACTTCATAACCAGCTAAACTAGCTTACTCCAACAAATTCAACACATAACACAATCGAATATAGACTGAACTACAGAGTTTGAATTTACTAGCTATATTCCTAACAACAAAAAAATGTATTTAGAAACAGGATTCTACTAATGCTCAATTTGGTTTTAGGATGACTAAGAAATCATGCTGATGGGGCTAAAATTTCAATGGTTCAGGATAAATTTACTTCACATTTAGTTTACACACACACACACAGTTCCACCCTAATTATTTGGGAGTGCACTGTACCTGGGAATGTAAAACAAATAATGGCCATTATTCTCACTGGTTTACCTTCACCCCAGTGCTCAGTTTTGTGATATCTCTAGAATGCACTGAGGGGAGGAAAATGGCTCAGGAGTTCATTGGTCTAGTGTGTTTCATTGTGGCTTTATCACTTGAGTCCATTTATCACTGAGACAGACTGTACTCATCTTGCCAGCAGAACAACTGTAAAAACATTATACAGCATTAGCTGTTTCCGCACTTCCCAGAGAGAAAAACAACAACGGTACTCTCTTATCATTTCATTTCCTAATGTTAATTAGTTTAACTCTCATTATAATATGGAGCACGTACCAGCTGTAATTATAATCAGGGCTGATTAATCCAGACTGTAAGTGCTTAAATGCCTTAGGATAGTGTGTATGTGACTTCACTAGCAGTTTATTCAGCACATGGACTCAAGCAGTTTTGATGGTGCTGCCTGCAACTAATTTTCTCTGCTTCAAGATGTCCAGATATGCCTCTTGCCACTAATTTGCTCAATATCGTGCGCCTTGTCCTTCAAAAAGACATTTGATTAAATTCCTCGAAGTGCCTACAGAGAATCAATACCATGACTAACCAGACCTGAACTTATACAAGGGTTTCTAGAGAAATGGCACTGCTAGTCAACCATAAATTCCCAACCGTCTGCTGACTGTTTGTTTACTCTCTATATGTACAATGTATATAGCATGGAGCGATCAGTCTGTGCAGTTCTGCCTGTGTGTTATGAGAGTCCAGTTGTCTTGATAGTGGCCTTCAGCCTTTTGCATTGTTGTTCAAGCATATCGCATCTTCAGGATTTTCTTGCAAGTTAAGGTCAGCAGTTTGCTGGCCTATTAAGAACAGGGATACTATGGTCCTGTAAAACCAGGTACTGGTAGCTTCCTCACTGCCCTGCATGTCCTAAGCCCTATTGAAAAACGAAACTGCATCTACAAGTTATCAATGTGACAGCCAGCTGCAAGGCTCCTGTATATGTCTGTGCATAGTAGTTCTGGAAGCACTGACCTGTCTCAGTCCATCAATTTCCCCACATTTTTGGAATGGGCTTTGTTCACAACTCTCCAGGGTGCTGTTATCCTCATTGGTTGTACACCTTTTTCTACCACATCTTTCTCTTGCCTATCTATTAATGTGTTTGGACACAGAGCTCAGAACACAGCCTTTTTTGCAATGACCTTGTGTCTTGCCTCCAGCAAGGAAGCTAATGTCGTCTTGACAACTGTCAAGTCAGCAGTCTTCCCCATGATTGTGTAACTCAAGAATCACACAGAGTCCAATGAAAGGCCTTATAGGTGTTATAATTAGTTAATTAGCTGATTAAAGGGTGTGAGTGGCACTGTGTGTCTTCACAAACACACAGTTCATCAAAATTAAAAGAAAATATTTGAATAGAGTCTGTGTGTGTGAATGAATGAATATACATAATAGTTTCACTTTTGAATGAAATTGAACCTTTGATGATATTCAACTATGTGACCACAACCTATAGAGCAGATATATATATATATATATATATATACAAACACACACAAACAGGGATGGACAATGAAACTGAAATGAGTATTATGTGTAGGGCCTCCTCTTGTGTGGCCACACAACATCAGTTTGTTTCTGCAATGACAGATACAAGTCTGTACAGTGGCCAGAGGGGATGTTGGTTTAGCCTCTTTTGGCAGAATAGTGCACACATAATGCTGGGAAGAAAATCCAGCTCAACACAATCCCAAAGTAGCTCAATAATCTTAGATCTACAGACCAAAGTGGCCATGGAACTTCACTTTCATGTTTATCAAACCATGTTTACAGTGTATTGCGGATTATCATCCTGATACACTGCATCACCTTCAGGATATAACTCTTGAAACCATTGGGTGCACATGGTCTTCCAAAATGTAGAACAACACAACCCCCGGCATTTATTCAGCACAGTAACTAAATTAATAAAAAAATAAAGCATCAACAGGTGCTAATATTCCCCAACAGTATAGCTTGCAATGAGTTCATGAATTTTTACTTCTAAGATTAGTCACCATCAGAGATAAAATTGCACTATGCAGCCACAACTATGCTCTCACATCAGATAGTGAGCTTAGATCTCCTGAGGAAAATTAAAATTTTCTTCTATTATGAGGGAGAAGAAGACTTGTACAACCATAAATCATCTAAACCAGCAATATGCATGTTAGACCTGTTCCATCTAAACTATTAAATTTACTATTAAATTTAAACTATTATCTGCTTCCTGTCATAAACTGCATTTTGAACATTATTAATTCATCATTGTCTACAGGATATGTCTCAAAACTCAAAATGGATGTAGTTAAACATCCTATTAAGAAACCACATCTTGATCCTAAAGACTTAGTAAATTACAGACTAACTTACACTTCTTTCAAAGATATCATGTGTTGCATCCTCACAACTGTATTCCTTTAGAAAAAATGGTGTCTGTGAGGATTTAACTGTGTTTTAGACCGCATCATAGTACTGAGATCGCTCTGTTGAGTTACTAATGACCTGCTTATCATCGGATCTGGCTCATCTCATTGGGTGCTATTAGATCTAGCGCATTCAATACTATCGATCACAACATTCTCTGGATGACTAGAAACCATGTTGGCATTAGAGCAGCGTTTTAGGCATGGTTTAAACTATAACATCTGACCGCTATCAGTTTGTGGCATTAAATGAGGAGGCATCACATCAATCACAAGTGAAATAAGTGAGTCTCAAGGTCTGTTAGGACCAAGCATTTTCAACCTGGTACATGTTACCTGGGAGATGACGAGTCATGGTGTTAGCTTTCACTGCTATAAGCATGATACTCAGCTTCATATTTCAGCGCAGCCTGGTGATACACACCAAATTGAGAATCTAACAGAAGGCATAGTCGATATAAAAGCTGGATGATGAAAAATTTCTAATGTTAAATCTGAAAACAGAGCTAATAACTGGACCTAAAACCCCAGTAATATATAATAATCTAGAACACAGCCTATCACTTCTGCTGCCTTGTTAATTCTTCATCATCAGTTAGGAACGAAAAGCAGTTTGACTTAATCTTTCTTCAAAATCATGTTTTCATCTGTAAAACTGCTCATCTTAAAAATATATCTAAATTAATGCACTTATGCTTTCAACCCTAACGCAGAAATATTAATTCATGTGTTTATGACCTCGAGGTTAGATTATTGTGAATGCTTTATTGGGTGGTTGTTCTGCACTTGCTACACAAAACAAACTTGGCTAGTCCAAAATGCAGCAGCCAGAAAGTCCTTATTAGAACTAGGAAGTTATGACTACATTAGCCTGGTTCTATCAACACTGCACTGGCCCTATCAAACATCTAACAGATTTTAAAAATCTTATTAATTACCTATGCCCTGAATGGTTTAGCTCCTCACTGAGTGAGCTCTTATCATAATATAGTCCCACGTCCGCCATGCTCAAAACTCTGGCCATTTGATAATACCTAGAATATCAAAATCAACTACATGTAGATTTAGCCTTCTATCTAGCACCTAAACTTCTGGAACAATCTCCTAACTCTTGTTCGGGAAGCAGACACTCTGCCAGTTTAGATCTAGATTAAAGACACATCTTTTTAATTTACTGGCACATACACACCAACACACCTTTAATATTCAAACTGCTAAAGGATTTTTAGGCTGCATTACTTAGATTTGCTGGAACCGTGAATACTCATTTACAATACGATGTAATGCAGACATCAAAAAGAATGGCATCTATGCGAATGATATCTAATTCTTTCAATCTGTTTTCACAGTTTAACGACTAGATATCGATCAGCACCTAGAGATTATGTTCATCAGAGACCAGAACACCGGATGCGCCCGACGATCACCAGATCCCGATACACACACCACACGCACACACTCAAGTCACGCAGCACTACCTGACACAGCTGCGCGAAATTGAACTGAAGACAAGGAAGCCCAGCTCAGATGAACTGACCCACTGAGTCTGGTTTCCGAAGGTTTTTTTTTCTCCATTCTGTGCGTATGGGTTTTGTTTTGCCGCTGTCGCCTGGTCAGCTTGGTTGTGACACTATCTCTTGGTAGTGATTATTGCTGAATTGACTGACAGAGACTCACTCTGAATTTAATAAGAAATTAATACCTCACAATATGCTGATCCTGTCCTTATACTGTACAGTGCTTGATGCAACTGTTGTTAAAAGGCTATATAAATAAAATGATTGATTTGGATGGAAAATGAATCGTAGTCATTGGCAGTATGCAAACATCTAGCATGGGCATTGGTGCCTAGGAATGCCATGATATTGCAAACAAACCATCATTATACACCACCAAGCTTTACTCTGGACATACAATGTCTGATGGTAATCTCCTGATATGGGAAAGACAGTGAAGGCATTCATTAGAGTGAACAAGGAGCATGCTTCCACATTGTCCACAACTCAAGATTTTCTACTGCTGGCTCCACTGAAACTGACGTTACACTGCACAAGTGACCAAAAATTTGGCTATAGCAGCCCGGCCCATGCATATTGGGACCCTGTGGAGCTCTTGATGGGACAGTTTAGTAGAATCAGGAGAGATGCGACATTTAATTTTTTGAGTGAGTTGGGCAGCTGTGGTTTTATGGTTTTGGATACAGTCTGGGTTAGCATATGACATCCTTTTCAGACAACCCTTTGCATCCACAGTTATACTCCTGTTGAATGTGGTTCATTCTCCTGGTGGTTTGCTGACTTACCCTGATACCTGGCTTTGATCACAAAAATTGCTGTCTGGGTCATGGATGTAAGCAGAAGAGATGTACCAAATTATTTGTCCTCTTTGAACTCTGGATACGTCACCTATAATGTTGTATGCACTTCTGCAATATTTACAAGATCAGCACATTCTCCTGATTAAAACCTTCAACACCTGCCTGCCTTACTGGTTGAATGTGCAGTCAATAAAGATTGTCCACCAGGCCACAACTTAGCCATGAATCTCCAACACTAAATTGGCCAGTGTTTATTTATATACACACACACATATTTATATATATATATATATATATATATATATATATATATATATATATATATATATATATATATATATGTATGTATGTGTGTGTGTGTGTATATGTGTGTATATGTATATAGACAAATTTAGTTGAGTTGAATTTTCACTGTTTTCTGTTCTTAGCAGTTTATGTCACTAAAGTACAAATTTATTTCTTAAAGCTCCATATAAATCCCATATAGAAAATTCCACAAGTTTGCCTGACTGACAGTGTAACTTCTTCACACACTGCCATTCTGTCAAACATTATAATCATCTTCCTACATTTAAGAGATGAATGAAACTACTAGACTTTTGACTGCTGATAGAAAACCAGAGGTTGTGTTGTGGAAAATATCACTTAGGTGAAATGAATATAGCTTTTTCAAAAAGACATTTTATTGATTAAAACTAAGATCTCAAATGTTACAACTTTTGGTTTAACCAAGTTACAAAGATGGTAATAATATATTTCTAAATCCTAATGATTCACTACAAACACAAACAGTAAGTTTTTATCCTCTATACAACACTGTGACAATTAATGTTAAAATGTATAAATGGAAAGTTCTTCACATTATTATTACTATTACACCAACATTTATGGTAAGTAGTTTTAATAAAGTCTTTAATAGTCTAGCTACAGTTTTTCAGAATTTGTATTTGATTTGCAGGTCTTTCAGCATTTTTACCTTCTTGTGCATCTTATAATAACTGTACAATGTCATTAGTGTCAAAAATACTGATGTAACTGCAGAGCTCTCTTTTGCATTATTCAAATTCTGCATTATTGAATCAAATATAAAATTTGCAAATACAACAAATATGGTTACAATCTGCTCCGCATAAGGAATGAACAAACACAGGTCATGAAACTAATTAAATACCCATTTTTCATTTATAAAAGCCTACACAGATAACTGCAACAAATGCTAAAATAGCTTTTGAAAGCATCATATTTCAAAATATTATAGACCCTTGAACTCTGTACTGCTTCATCTCATATGTTAATTGAATGATAACCTCAGAATGCACAATCAACAGTCTCACCTCAACAAGTAAAATTATAATAACTTCTATGCAAACATTGAGAATCATAGAGAATTAATAAAATGCATAATACAGACCAGGATTTTTCAATAAATATACATCAGTATTTACGTTCCTACATCACTATTTTGCTATAATTGTTGTGTCTCAAATGTAACTGCAATAAGTCTGGTCATAATACACAATCTTTTCTTTTCTGGTTTGTTCTAAATCATCATAGTTTGAACATGAATAAATATCTGAGAAAAAATGTTTGAATTAGCAAATACCATAAGCTATATTTTCACAAAACAAATAATATATATTATTAAAAACATGGAAATTTACAAACTGTACATCTGCTATACCATATAATAACAGGAAGGCAAGGTTTAGTAAAAGCCATTGAAAAAGTCTTACCAACTGCTCTATGAAAAAATTACTGATGAAAACCCCTTTTTTAAATACCATTCAAAATGAAAAAGGTGTACATTGATACAAATTACTGCTTTTTCATTAGGACTATTATAAAAGGAGGTTTTTCAAACACCTTAAATAGCTGTTGTTTACTGTACTGAGAGTAGTCTTTTCTCCAGCAGACCTTTGACAGGCTCATGTACATTGAATCTAAACCTGAATCTGGAGAATTTCAAAGAAAAATTAGAATCACAAAGCTACATATTACTGCAAGAAAACACCCATTGTTGAAAGCAGACACATATGGTAGAGCGAAAATAACCCCAAAACTGTTTCCCTCGGATCTCTTTCATTTTCTCCCGCTTGTTATAGCAATTACACGCAATATTCTTGAAATCTTCCAATCCACACACTGCATTTCCTCTATTTGTGTGAAAGTTTTCAAGTGTCACCATTTTGAAGCAGAACAACTCTAACCATTATAATGGGGCCACAAGGAGAATTCACTGCAGGTTTGGCATTATCTGTTGATAGAGGTCGTCTTCAGCTGGAATGCCTGGTTGCAGCCAGGGTCCCAATGAGCAACCACAAAGTGAAGTTGGTCTGTGCATCATTCAGGCCGAACTGGTTTAGTTACTCCTAAGAACTCTTTCAGACTAGAACATCGCTGGTGTTGGTCACAGTTGGAAAAGAGTCTGGAAACATCTGTGTAGAACCAACACAGATAAACTCAGACAGACAAGTAAAATGGCTGATCAACAAGTCTAAAATATTCAAATTTATATACACTTACAGTTTGCAGGTCTCTTACACTTGAATTTACTTTTTGACATGCATTCTATATTGTGATTGCACATCCAACATGTCAAATTGAAGATAAAATATGTGCATATACTGTAAGAATTAGTTCTTAAACTGTTGATTTTATTATTCAAATTTAGTACAAACTCATTCTAATTTTTTTAAAAACTACTGCATTAATACTACAGTATATAATAATCTGGTCTCACAAAATATTTACTTGCATTTTTTCTTATCACTATTGCTTTTATGCACCTTACTGCATGCTCTGCAAGACAGTTTCCAAAGAGAAATGTGCACAGAGGATGCTGAAACACAGGTTCACGTGGACCTGGTACATTTATTACGTTAATATAGATGTATTATGGTTTCAAACTGAAATATCCAGGGACTGGGTCGCTAAAAGCAGAAACCCATCATGCTGTTAACATGCCCTACACCAAATCCAATTCAACCCAACGGCGAGTTAATAAATGCAAAACCATATAAAACACATTTGTTGATGCAACCAAGCACACATAGCTGTTTTGTCAAACCATGTTACGTGGATTGAAGCCGATGTGTACATAACATTCGGGCAAAAGCACTGCTCAAATGTCCCAGCATATTAATATTGTCTTTAGTTATACCACAATATTATTCAAGTAATTGTGAGATAATTATGTTTATTAATTGAAACTTAATTTAAATTCAGTGAAAAGGAATAAAAGGTGTCAGAGTTTTATTGGTTTTAGTGATCATTTCACAGTGATTTCATGTCATGTGATCAAGAGACAAGGTAGAAGTTTTGTAATCTATTTTGTTTCCTTATTTGATTTTATATGAGCTTGCAAATGAATATATCCATATTTATTTTCTAGTACCTGTACTTCATAAGTGCTGCATCCCACTTAATGAATCATTCTCTGCTAGTAACTAAGAATAAGCCTATCAGCTATGGCTGGCTTAGACATCACCACAGCCTGCTTAGAATTTGATTATGTAAAAAGGCTCTTTCTCATCCAACATCCCCTATCAGTCCTGTCATTTGCAAGAGACTGTTGTCCTTCATTCATCAACAGTGCCATTTCAAATGCTATCAAATTCTACTTAATGATATTTTACTTACTCTAAACAGAACAATTATGCAATTTGAAATTGAATAATTGCTGAATGACACTGGCTCAATCATTTCATGGCTGTAATTAAATGTCTGAGAGTAATCTGAGGTAGTTGTGTCCATTCCATTCAGCATAAAAAAAGAGAGAGAGACAGAGTAGAGGAGAAAAGGTCATTGCATGGTAACAAAGGTAAGACGCAAATAGTTATGAAATGACATATTAATACAATCAGGTATTGTGCCACAAGACTGACTTGTCATTTTAACAAAAGGCATCACTAATGGGTCTGTTTTATGTGACAAAGGTAAAGACTAAAGAAATTAAAAACACCGCATACTGTATAACATTGAAAGATAAACTATAACAAAGACAATTCATGTAATAACTTTGCAACAATGAAAGGACCAAAGTTTAAAAGTATGAAAATGTGGTAGAAAATGGATTAAATAAACAAAACTTTAAATGCTTTCAATGTGAGTGAAAGAATATCATTTAAAAGATTTGAGGCTTTTCATGTAAAGACTAGACTGCATCTGCTAAGCAAACTTCTGTTATTAGTGATCTTGACTACCATTGTGATTTTTCAAATAAAAGACATAGCCAGGTTTGTTATGTCACTTCCCTTAAGAAAACGAGTGTACTTAGTATAACGCATTCTGTTAAGTATACTTATAGTCAACTACATTTTTCTCAAGAAACTGTGTATTTGGAAATGAGGTGCTGAGATATGTTACAAAGTTGACTGTTATCCAAATTATAACAAACCACAAACACCAAAAACAGTAGCTATCAACTGTTTAAATAGTTGACATTCAGGCAGATTAAATTCATCTCACTGCTGAAACTTCACTAACGCCACTCAGCTTACACATGCCATATAAAATGGTGTAGCCTATTATTATGGACAGTAAAATAAATATGCATAGTTTTTTGCTGCTTATTTAATTTGGTATGAAATGATTTTATTTGAGTACTTCAACTTTATTTCCTGTGACAATTGAGAACCTGAGATTAAAAGTTAAATCTACACAAATTCAAATTAACTCAAACTTGTGGCATAGTTTGTAATTCATTATATATTTTACAGAAAAATAGTAGTTATCTATATGACATAATACTACAACTATATAGTAATAGAGCAGAAAACATTCAAGTGGAAATAATAATAAAGTTTCAGGGAAAAAAGAGAATTTATACATGCAGTTTTTCTGTGTGCTCAAATGAGCTATGAAATCTTCAATTTGTAATTTAATTTCACTTGCATTACTTCATAAAATGAGTTAAGAGGAAGTAATATAGCATTCCTCTTCCAGCAATGACTGTCATCCACTATTTAATATGACAGCAATGCTATTTAATTTGGTCTAATAAAATTTCAGATGTTAAGAACTATTTCACAGGCTGTACTAAATTGATTAAATATGGATGGCTCATCACTTCTAAATGTTATAAAGGAATACAAATGTTTTATCAGGAGGCTACATCAGACTATGACATTTGTAATGTATTATGCATGTTTTGTTATTAAAATTCTTCACTGGTCTGATATCAAAGATTGCAGGAGTATGAAACAGTAAAACCTATGCCCTAACTATACGTTCAGTTGATCAAGTTTTATATCTAACAGATATTTGAGTCACAATTGTCAAAAACTATGGAGAAAACACAACGCCATACTCACCGGAGATGTTCTGTTTCCTGGAATCTCTGATGGATGTTGCTGACCAAGAAATGTTACTTGTATCTGTACAGCATTTTTAGTCTTCAACTCGCCTCAACTCACAGTTTCCATAGTTACGGGCTGGGAGGAATTGAAGACTGAAAATGACATACAGGAGAATCTTTCTTCATCGACTGGAGTGTGATGAATATCCGGAAACATCACTCAGTCCTTCATGCAGTACATTGATAGATTTGCACCAATCAGAATTTGAGTGGCATGGAACACTGAGCATGAGTAACCTTTCAAGCAAAAAAAAAAAAAAAAGGTTTGTATCTCTACCGTATCTCAAATGTGCAGATTGTTTTCAAATGGATTTCTAATTCTTTAGTGACCTGAAAAACAACTCACTTCCTGTTAATTAATAATGAAACGCTATTTATTGTATGTTATTCAACTGTTTCATTTGGTCTATAACTTCCACCAGACTTAGCCACTGAATTAAATACGTTTTGACTTACGCTCTTAGCTTCCAGCTGCCTGTAGAACTCACAAAATGTACAAAATGACTGACAGGCAGAAAGCATCATGAAAAACCTTCCTGACTGGCTGGAAGCAGAGTTTCCTAAGTTTGGGGTTTGTGTGGACACGCAAGAGGGTGATGAAAAGCTAAAAAATTAATTATGTTTAAAATAACTCATTTTAAAACAAAAGCAAATCAGAATAGTCTTTACTTCTTTACCTGCATGTGACCATTGTCACATCCTGAGGGAAATCCCTGAGCCAATAAAACATCTGATCATGGCCTGTTAACTTGGTTAGTAAGTCAGACATTATTATGAATTATTGGTGAGTCAGCACACTGGAGTACCTCTGAAGAGCTCTTAGATCACTCCTAGTTCTTTGCTGATTTTCAGTTGGGCTATACAAATAATTTACTCAGCACTGAGACTGAGGCTTGCTTTGAATTAATCACTTCATTGACCTAATGGTAATCCCCGCCCCCAAATGGATTTGCTCACTGTTTTGCTATGACAGCTGCAGTGTGAAAATCTTTATCCCACACTTTTGGACACAAAGCTAGTGGAGAGGTTTCATATTACAGTCGGCCTGTGACTACATCCCTGATCAACACTGTTCATGTATCGCAGAGGGTACAATTAAATTAATGCAACATTACCAGTTTTCAGTGTAAATGTTTGTTTATGTTTTTGACTCTACACAAGATTTGCGAGAAAAGTCCGCTTCTTTAGGCTTGTACATAGTTTTTCCCTTTTGATGCATAAACCTATTAAAGCGATGCAAACCTTCGCTTCTTCAATTCTTTTTCCACTCTATGTGCAACTAATACTCAACTGCCATTGGCTCATCTGCATTCAAGGGGATGGGTTACCCGATAGAGTTAATTAGAGTGTATCCATGCAATGTCAAATTCACAGTTAAACCATTCAGTGTTATTTAAATAAAAGCGAAAAAGGACAAAAGAATGATAAGTTTCAGGCATTGCTGTAGAGGATATTAATCTTTTTGTACCTCCCCACACATCAGGACTTAAGAAATTAATATAAAATACTTATCAAGAAAATAAATAAAATACAGATAAACAAAATAACTACAAAAAGAAAATTGTTTAAAAAGATCACCCCTAACTGAGCATATAGATAGATATTTCTTCCCACATTGGTCCGTGCTGATGATTTTTGTCAAGGGGAATCTATGGCAGCTCTTTGAAGGCTATATAATGAAAAATGGAAAATAATAAAATTTGGCACACTGTGTAGATGGCTATGAATATTGATCTGACAAGTTTAGTATCTCTATAAAATAAACTTCACTATCAAAATGCACTTTTTGCTTATAACTTTGAACAGTTTGTCAGAAAATTATGATCTTGGTGTCTGGTGGTGAAGCAGTGGATGTCAATTATGTTAGGGGCAGATCAAATCGTGTGTTTGAAATTTTGAAATTTGTCATGAATTGCAATATTTTGCAACTACAACAATTTGAGCATATCTGCTCAAAAATATTTAGGATCATCAACACCATGTCAACCATGTAAACACCGCGTTTCCCGAGCGTTTGAAGACGGCGCCATTTAGTGTTGCTACATAAATTTTGTGAATTTTTAAAACATTGTTCAAATGATTTTCAAAGAATATTAAAATAAATGAAAAACAGTGTTTCTCCTACTGCTCTCTAAATTTTGTCCAAAAATATGATAATATGATCTTTGGATCGAGCCCCACAGAAGTTACTGAACAGATCTTTTATTCATATTTGTTTAAAAGTTATGACATTTTGAACTTAAGGTGATTGGCTCTCAGGCAAAACTTTGATCAATTGATATGAAGCTTGATGCACTTCGTCAACACCATATACTGGTTGAAAAAACATTGTTCAAATGATGTTTTATTAATATAATTTTCATTCCTGGGATTACATTAGATTTGTATTTTGAAGAAAACCAGTTTGAAAGGAGCATATTTTGCTTTTGGGTTATGTGACAATCAGAGATTAGACTGCACATACAAATTGGAAATCTACACTAATACAGTACACGCTTATACTCATAGTCACACATTACTGATGTTGCAGCACATTAACAATTTGAGAATAAAGTGTAACAATAATAAAAATATGCAGGGTTTGATGTAATATGAGCTAATCGATAGATAGATTTAATCACCATGGGTAGCAAGATATATGATAATGCTTTTTCCTCAGTCAGAACAAAGCATGGCAAATTTCAAATGACAATATCAATGAAAATTCTTATTTGGGTCATATATTCCAAGACATAGTTTAGAATCTATAATTAAGAAGTACAGGTTTCTCACCGGTGCAGTGAAAGACAGCTGCACAATCACCCCAAAACATTAGATTAATCCGCACCAGAGCCACGACTGAGCACAAAACGACGCATAAAATATAATTCTGCAAGGTTTTCCAAACAAAAGAAGACAACAAAGAGGCAAAACACAGCATTAAGTGGAATGAACTGGTTATTTTTACAGTGTAGAGCAATCTGAATGATCTTTTTGCCAGGTTTAGGGAAAATTGTGATATTAAGATTTTTATTAAAGTGGCCCTTGGATATGGCATCATTAGTAGTATATTACCAAATGTGACCTAATAAATCCAACAATAAACAAACATGAATCAACTTGGTTGCCGCAATTATGCAGTTCTTCCTGTGTAATTTCAGAATCTAGGCCTTCAGTTTCTTCCTTTGAAAGTTTGCTTAAACTGAACTGGTCAAAAAAAACTATTTAAATGGTCTATTTAATTAATAAAGAATTAAAAAAATTCTTTAATAAAGAATTTAAAAAAAATGCACCTAGAATGGTTTTACTGTCTGTGGGATGCAAGGTGAAACCTCCTTTAGAGCTCTTAATTGCTTGAATGTTAAAATGTTGCTCATGCTTTTCAGAATGAGTGCAAGGAGCTGACTTGCTTTGCTTGCCATCTATGTAATATTTATGTTTCGTAATATGCATTAAATTTTCTGTTCTCAAGTCATTAAGAGCAGCCTTTTGGACATTTCATTTTGGCTGTGTTTCTTTTTAAGTCTAGCAGAGAAGGAGATTTACTGAAGGAGTATTACTCTTTTAAAACCCTCTTATAGATGCCCAAAACAAGTCTTGATTAAAAGAGAATTTTGGTTTAAATTAATAAATAAAATCAGTTCTGCTCTCAGTTGTGAAGAAAAGTCTTTATGTTGCAGTAAAAGGTATTAAACCTCAATCTGTAAGGTTTATAGAGAGTATTATTCGAATATGTGCAAATATGGCATTACAATCTGAGAGACTTTATGTAGAAATTAAATATTGATTAGATCTGATATTAATGATGATGAAAGTAAAATATTTTTGAGAATGATTTGTAAAAATAGGTATATGCTTTAGTGGTAGGATTATGTATTAAGCCAAACATTGCATACATCTAAATCTGTAGTGGACAGTCTTGATGTTGTAGAACAGTAGTTCCCAAATCTGTCCTGGGGACCCAGGACAGATTTGAGAACCACTGCTGTAGAAGACTGTGATTGACGGATTAGAATGATCTAGAACTGTGTCCAGCACAGCACATTCATATCTGCTCTTTTGAAAATTGAGTAGCCATTGAGAGATAAAACAAATTTTACAAAACATTTAGAAAAAATTAGGAGGGTTTCTTGGAGGAATGCTACATAAATCCTTTTTATTTTAGAAGATCTAAAACCTTTCTATGTTTGGTAGGAGAGTTTAACACCTCATTTAACTCAAGTCTATGTGGTGAACATGAGGCAATATTTAAGCACTAATCACCTATCAACCACTGAGAATATGACAGTTGAGGAAAGTTACATTTCTTAAACAATATAAATCAAACGCAAATCAAACGGCCTCTCCAATTGGTCTTGGAAATGACAATTAGAATGGTTTAATCAGCGAGCCGTTGGAACCGTTGTGCTGTCCAAACCCTCAATGTATTTATCAGCATCCTCCAGAGATTCAAACAAATGTTTCTTACTCTTAGTAATGCTGAATAAATCAGGAAAGCTTTGGCGCCTATCTGGTGGAATTTTGCTCTTATGGCCAAATACACCTTCCTATTTTGTGCCGTCTCAGGATTGTAATCAGCCTACAATTCCAGACTCGTTCCTCCAAGCAGAATGAGTTTTGCTTTATGTGGCCCCTTGAAGGATGGCTTGCCTGTCAGAATAGTGGAGAAGACGAAAAATCATAAAAACAAGATTTGGGTGAGTTGGAGTTTGAGTACACTCGATGAGCTCTGTCAATCTCGATCAGCACGGACACGCTGAAAGCTTGAGGATCCATTTAAGTATCATTTTCACTAAAAATTGACAGGATCGTTCCCTTCCATTCTGGTGAGAAGGTTGTTTTTGCACAACCAGAGGAGCAGCAGTTTCAGGATGGCTGTTCTAGGACCACAGTTCTAGGACCGTAGTTTTTGTGACAGTGCCATCTACTGAAAGGGATCACCAAAAACACTAATTAAAGATGGGTGACATGGATAGCAGATATCAGTCTGTGAGTACCGTACTCAATTAAGTTTTATTTTCTAAAATTTAAATGATGAAATTTACAAAGGTAAAGTTATTGCTGAAAATTATGAATTACAAATTAATTCCCACAAATTAAGAATTTATGTGATAGTTTTATTAAGTCTTAATTTAAATTTTATCTGATTTAATAAATCCTTGTTGAGCTTTAATGACTATAATGAGTAAATCTAGCCAGCACAATAATTCATGTGGATTTGGTTGTAGGACTCATTGTAGGACAGATTATTAAAATGGTGCTAATGCTAATGCTTGCTGTTCAGTAGTGGTATAATAGTATATTTATATTAACATTTTTCATAGGTCATCATCTATGCCCTGGCTGTCCTGTGGAATGCCTGCTTGCAGGAGGCTGAAAAGATCATCCGGATTATCACTAGAGTCAGAGTAGAATATAAATTACTTTTTGCCCACTGCACCAATTTGTTACTGATATTTTTGTTAACACAACAGTGATTCTTCTCTGATAACTATTTCAGTGAAGTGGAAGAATTTAATAGAAAATTTTACAAACAATTGAGGAAAAAAGGTATATATGTTGGTGGGTACTGGTCTTATACAAATTTGGAGTTTGCAATTAGATATCAGTATGATGGATATTCTATATATACCTGATATAGAGATATTAGTTACAATTAAGGATGTTAATCAATATACAGTATAATTCAAGAAACTAAGACTTTGAATAATCCACTTAGTTGTTTTAAGATTGATATAGATTTTTATATTTTTAATTAACATATAACTTACTTTGTTTCAAATTTAGAATTGTGACTCAAACTGGTATTGTAATTAACATCTGACGCATTTTTAATCAAAAATCACACTCTTGATTCTGGCTGGTAGATTAACCAGTCGGACATTGTTGCAACACAACTGATCTTTTCAAAATCAATGCATTATCATTGCATCTGTTCGATCTGAGGCAGTGATATTCGGTGTGATATTTAACAAACTTTTATTCGCAGGGTCCAATTCAGTGTTGAAAAACAGCACCATTATTATTAATATAGTCATTAAAGGGAATAAGAGCCATCTTTATTGCATCTGTCTTGCATGCTGGAAACCGTTTTGTGTATAGCCTTCTTTTGTGCTTTGACTGCTTGGCTAACAATGGACCACATCGTCCTTTAACATTTTGAGCCACTTTTTGCCAGCAGCTTGTTTTTGAGGAGACATCCCCTTTGATCTCTGGTCAAAGATAGCGAGCTAAGGCTAGCATATGATCCTAAATAGCTAACTGTACTTCATGTACAGTGTAGGTCAGAAAAAACATAAAAAGGTCTATATTTCAGTGCCTGTCCTAGTTAAATGTCAACTATTGAATCTTACCCTAAGGTACATGAACAATGTTGATCCTGGATTTTATTGTTTGTGACAGTGGTGATCATAACATGATGCTTCTACCACTTGCATTGATCTGTAAACACTCACTTCCAAATTTATCTTTTTACCGGCCATATTTATTTTAAAATCTTGTATATAACTCCATGGCATATTTAATTCACTTGAATGACCAAAAGTAATCAAAATTCTCTTTGGAAAAGGTTTGCATACTCACAGGTGTCACTGTAAGACAGTTAGACTTTTTTGTTTGTCCGAGTTAACAGTAACGGGGGGTTCTGGCTTAACAATAGGTCAGTTGTATAAAAGTCTAGTTAGTTTTAAACTCACTATAAGCACACTGCTCAGTAAAACTAATCTATCAGAATATGTAATCCTTCAGACACCAGATAAAAGCTATGCAACAAAGCAGGACAGAAGTTCTGATATGACATCACATCTGACAAGGGTGACTGAAACTGTCTTGAGAGACCTGTCTCAATGACAGACATGACTTTACATGCTTCTCGGCAGCTTCTTTGCTGTCTGTGCCTTTGGTACATCTGTATGCATCTAGCATGACATCTTTTCTGAACTATTCTAAAGTTTGCTTAACTTGGATTAAAGCACTTTGCAGTAGATCTGTTATTTCTAAATAGACACACACAGCCAAAACTTGAGTTCTGTGTCCACACTGGAGGAAACATGCTGACATCTTTGCATTATCGTTTTTTGTTTTGTTTTGTTTTGGGGTTTTTTTAAACAGCACATTCAGATGTTTGACAAAGCATATCAAAACAAAGAGGTAATTTATCAAGCAGGATGAATGCAATGTACTTCTTTTCCTCAGACATTGAAAGACTATAAAGAAGTAGGAGCAGGATGCTGACACATAATTAAACTCCACTGAACAAAATGCACTGATATAGTGTCTAAACATAAGTCAAGACTGCATCTGCATTTTTGCTGATGACCATTTTAATAAGCATAAAATAATGGTTTTCCTGCTGATTCACAATCAAAATAAGACTTGTTAAATGACACCACAAAAAAAGAGTCAGAAGACAAACTGCAGTCAATACATTCAAACCATTAGATTCAGGAGAGATTACAGTATGTTTTGAGGGGCATAGAGTTGTAGAGTTTAGAGTGGAGCTTGTCTACCCAAAATTCACACCTCCATGTACGGTTAGTAGACCCGTTCTGGCAGGGTCAAGTATGGTTCTTGGACCTGATTTACCGCCTAAACTGCTCAGTCAGGGAGTTCATTGAGGAAGTTCTGGGTTGAAGTGAAGTCTTTACCACCTCAGCTGGGAGACCAGAAGCTATGAGCGACCAGAACAGGGCTGCTAACAGTAAGCAAACACGTCTCGCGCACACTCATCAGAACTCCCGAAGCAGAGTGATTGGGAGAAAAGTGTCCAGATGAAGCCGTGGCCAGGTCTGTACTATAGCATCCAGTCCCAGGGGGGCTGCAGGAGCTAGAGAGAAGCAGAAGGGACATTGCGCATTCAGATGACTCGCAAAGAGGTCCACCTATGCCTGATTTCTCTATATCTGCTTCAGACGAATCCACCCACGGGCCTCAGCCCCTGCCTCAACAAGGCGCTCTGCTTCCACATTCAGACAGCCAGAAATATGAATTATGAAATATGAATAGGAATTTTTCTGACTCCACAGGAGGATCTGGCGTGCCAGTTTAAACACTGGCCATGAATGCAGACCGCTGTGTTGTCAGTGCGCACCAACATGATGATTTCTCAGGTCTGAGAGAAAGTGCTTCAATGCTCAAACACGCCAGCATCTCTATGCAATTGATGTGCCATGTAAGATGGCGACCAATCCACAGACTGCGAACTGAGCGGCCTCTCATGACAGCCCACCAACCAGTGAGGGACGCATCCGTTGCTAGTATCATGCGGCAACAAGGAGCCCCTGAACACTGGGCCTTGATTCAGAAATCAAGGTTTCCTCCACATATCTAAGGCTCGCACACATCGTTGGGAGACCTTGATTTTGTGAAGAGGATTTCCCCTGGGAAAACCCCTTGGTCTCGAGCCACCACTGTAGGGCTCTCATGTACAGCAGGCCAGAGGGTATCACGCTGACGACGATAGCTGCTATCAGACCCAGCAGGTTCTGAAACTGCTTGACAGTGAGTGAATGGCCTCTCTCACTCTCTTGACTGAACTGAGAATTGACTCAAATCGAGCAGGAGACATTCGTGCCTGCATAGTCGTAATCCCACACCATGCCTAGATAAGTGGTCCTCTGACCCAGAAAATGCACAGTCTTTTTGGTGTTCAGTCTCAACCCCAAACATCTGATATGATCTAGAATGACATTCAATGTCAGATCACTTCACTCTCCGACTGAGCTAATTATCTAATTAGCTCAGTCAGAGAGTGAAGTGATCTGACATCGTGACAAACCAGTCCTTGGACCTGATTTGTGACACAACTTGTTTCAGTGTGAGCATCTTGAACTTCAGCTGTCTTCAGTTGCCTGAGATCTAAAATGGGCCTCCATCCTTCTTGGGAACTATAAAGTACCGGCTGTAGAACCCGGACTCCCTTTCATGAGGAGGAACCACCTTGATGGCCTCCTTCCTCAAGAGAGTTACTACTTCTTGTTTCATCACCAGAGCCTGCTCGGGGCCAACCAGAGTGGGTGTAATGCTGCTGAAACACAGCAGAGGAAACTCAAATTGATAACCTCTCTCTACAGACTGCAGGATTGAGACAAATTTGGTAGTAGATTCCATGCTGCTAAATGGTTTACTATGGGGACTGGTTTTCAGATTCAGAGCGTGGACACGCAGGAGGCATTCCCATAGCATTTTGGACACAGTTCAAGTTCCCAAAAAGGAACTACTTTTTACAACTAAATGAAAGCTGTGCACCTTTGTGGCCATAAGGGGTCTCAAATTGATAAATGTAGTTCTTAAATTCCACTATGTGTGTGACTGTGTGTGACACAGGACCTGAATGTCAAGGATGGGTGGCTGATTGTGACCATTAATGTTAACATTGTACCAAGTCACCACAAATAAAACAATGCATGGGAAACAGCTTTGGTGTGTTAGTTGCAGTAGCATAAGCTATTGTAAAAATAAGCTAACATTAACAAAGATAAGTAACATTTGAATCACTAACATAGCAGATTCATCGAAAATTACATTGTTAATCAGCTTTTTGGCCACAAATAATTAATTAATTAATCAGCATCAACTACATTAAAGAGAATCTCTCTTTATTTAAAGTGAATAAAATACCCTACTTACTGGAGTTAGACAACTACTAATGAACTGAGCCGCAGCCACATACCAGACTTGTATATGTGTAGCACAGGTGAGATGAACTGGGAAAGCCGGCAGTGGGCCAAACCACTGTGGGGACAAGAAGGGGAAATCAACTGTTTCCAAATGCATTTTTGCATTTCTATTCCTTTTTCTACTTACACAGTTATTTTGGTATATAAACATATATTTCTCACAATAGACACCATTTTTAAATGATTTCAGGGGAAGGACAACCCTTGGATTGGGAGGAGTCACCTGGTTTGAGGAATTGATTTTTTTCATTAAGCATCAAGTTTGCACTCTTAAAATTTAAAATGCATACATTTACAAAATAAGTCTATAGTGGAAATAATAAATACACGGTCCATGTAATACAAATATTAATATTCTAAAGTGTTACCGGATTAAAAAAGGTAAGAAAGTACTGTTCAGTTCCTGGTGAGCAATGAATTGGGCCCTTATTTCAAGAGACCAATCTACTTCGAGTATTAAAACGAGCCAATGCACATTGGCATGCACTGATTGCATCCAGCTGCAGATGATCACAGAGGGAGTATAAACAGGAAGCTGGTGCAGTACATATTCAGTGTTTTCCTTTATAGCTGAGTAAGATGAAGATCTTGCCAGATCAGCATCTATTGGGTGTAACTGTATAGGATACGGATCCAGAAATGGTGGCTATGCTTGCCTGGGCCACCGAAAGGATTGGGCTCAAGTGGAAACCTCCACCGTGTCCTGGTCGGTTGAGATTCAATTGTGTATAAATACTACTACCACTTGGTAGGGCAAACCATTTCTCCCCTCTTGATCCTATAGGCACTCGTCGGCTCTGTTCGGCAATGCTTTTGTGGCTTGTGGAGAAGCTGCTTCCACCATACATGCTATGGCATTATTGCAGGTCACTCAGTCTAAGGTACTGGTAAGCTCTGCACCACAACAGACCTTACACTACAACCCACAAAGGTTACCACATGGTCACTGGAACATGCGACATCTACCATGATGAGCACCATCTGTGGTTGTGTCTGGCCAACATGTGTGAGACAGACAAGACACGACTCTTAATGGTGCTATGTCCCAGACTGTCGTGGCTCAGAATGACAGACTGAAAGGAAATGTCTGTTACGTATGTAACCCTCATTCACTAAAGGAGCTGTACCACCGCTGAGCACCCGGGTCACCAGCTTGGCTTCTTAGCGAAGACCTAAATATGTGCTGTACGAGCTGCCTGTTTATACTCACTCCTAGGAAAAAAAGAAGCCTAAGCCTACAATGACAATAAGCAACAGTAAAAGTTAATCAAATTAATTGTGAAAGCTGTTTCTAATTGCTCAAAATACTAAGTCAGTATATTTAAAATGTATCTGTAACGTTGTAAGAATTAACAACCATTTCTGCAATCGTAGCAAAGATAGAGTTGAGAACGGCCATTTATATCAGCTAAAATGACATTCACTTAAGCTATATTAAATGTTTAACTGTATTAAGAATATGAATTAGGAAAATGTTTTTGTGGTTCCTATGACCTATAAGTCTATTAATAAAACAAATTTGTATAGGCAAATTTTAAACATGTAACTTTTCTTAAAATTAAGATGGCTGACCTAAATATATAAAGGTTAACCCTCTTGTTTGTGGTTCGATGTTTCATTCATGTTTTTTTTTTTTTTTATGTCAGTGAAGACAAACCCACTTAAGTTAAAGAAAGAAATTAAGCATTAAGTAGTAATATAATAAAATGCATATATTAAAAGTTGAAATTCAGTTAAAATCAAGTGTTTTCACAATGTTTTGTTGAATTGTTTAATAAATGAAACATTGCCATGGTACTTAAATATGGATTGTAAATGGCCAAAAATTGCGTTTTGTTCACATACCTTTGTTTCATTCTTTGAAAGCTGTAAAACAGATTGAGAATTGATAGGCTGCAGTTCTATGAATGTTTTGCCCTCCAGGTCTTTGAGTCGGCCAGCCTATTTTGCCAATTTGTACTGTAAACTTTCTGGCCTCTAAAATTAAAAATCTTCAGAAAAATTCACATTTCTGACAAGCAATATAATCTAGAATTAAGCCTGAGCCTGGTTTCTCCTAAGGTTTCTTTTGCCTTGCTAAATTGGGGATTTTTTACAATATTAGTATTTGTACACAATATTTACTTGTCTGCAAGTAGAGTGAACCCATGATAAATTAAACATTAAATAAAGCAAAACAATGGGTCATAAAGTAGTCCTCAAATTCCATGGTAACACAAAATTATTTTATGCTAGATAAGAAATTATTTTGTGGAGATAAACTGCTGAATAAACTGAATGTGACAGTCCAAATAATAGTCGGAAATTACATACTGCATGTATGCAATTGGACATTATCTTGAATTGATTGATTAGTAGATGTTATTACAATGTGTGTTATAATTAATATCATGAGTGTGCTGTTAAACAAGTATGGTCCCAACACTGAGTGACCATGTAACTCAGGGAAACAGTCTAGACTACTAGCTAATATCTCCAACAATTTGTTGTCATATGGTTATGGAGTACATTAAGGTGTAGTACAGGAAATACAACCAAGTACGTCTCTGTCCAGCGGGGGTTCACAGAAACAAGTTGGTTAAGGAATTCTTTAGCAAGAACCACTAATGAAAATAATGAGCAGGTAATGTCAGAATTGCAATGGCTACACAAGAGACTAGAGGGAAGGACTCTTTTAAAGGAGGCTGATTTTCACAATGTGGATGTACTAGCTTTCCATTCTGAAGCTACATGGAATGTGAAACTTTATGTTGTGCTCTTTGGTTTGTACATAACACTAGACAAGACAAATGACAAGCTCCATCAATCAAACCAGACTCTGGTGCCTAGCTGTGAAACATATCTGGGATTTAGAGGAAGTTAAGCATCTAACTGATGTGGTTTTCAAACTGCAGAGCTGACAGGCCGTTTATGACCTTTGCATGGCATTCCATCTTTCTCCAGTGAGACCTGTTTTCCTGTATCAAGGCAACACATTGGAACACTCTGCAAGTAGGGAAAAACACATTTGCCCTAAAAACCATCTCTTAGAGCCAAACAGAGTCAACTTTATTTGAGTTAGGGGATTGTTAACATAGTCTGCTTTTTTAAGTTGCCAGAAGCTTGATTTGCCTGTATAAATAGTAGGTCCCTAATCACACGTGGAGGGGACAGGCAGCTATTTACCCTCTTCATCAGTGCCACATCGCACAGCTGACACTTTGACGGATGGTGCAACAAGAACAATGAATTGGATTGTTTCACATGAGAGTACACCAGTAAACCAGTCGCATCACTTTTAACAAACTGACAATGTAGATTGATTGGACCACAACATCTCTGGCACCCACTTTCTGGAGACTCGGAACATCACTGAATGGCTCTGCTTTCATGGAGCAACTTTCTGTACATGTGGTAAGCAAAACTCTTGAGAATCGATCACTTTTGAGCAGACCCACTCAGAATGTGTGCACCAAAACACAAACAAACTGCAGATTCTACTAGCCAGGATTTTTATCTCTTGTGTTAAGTACATATTGGTAACATGGTTTTGCATAATTCATAATTGGCTTTCTTCCTAAATTGGTAGCCAGTGAGATGCTGATTTTTTGTTAAATTAAATAAGCAGAATTGAAATGGAGTAAATTTAAAGAAAGAAAGAAAAAACTGTTATGTACAATTTACCACATGCTGTTCACCCTTGCCACTTAATATAAATATATATATATATATATATATATATATATATATATATATATATATATATATATATATATATAAAACTTAATAAAAATGTCCTTTATTAGAAGTAGACATTTAAACATTGAATATTGAACAATGACATTTTGAGTGAAGAAACATGATTAAATAAAAATAAACTCAGTGTACTTTCATTTTATGTACGATAGCCACAGTTACCACTAAATAATTTAACCCAAAGTCCTCAACATAGATCACAACAACAATAAATAGACTTGCCAATCAATAAATAACCAATTGATAATTTCTTTGAATATAAATTTTACCATTCTTTTAAATAATTTTTTTAAAACTATGGGACTACATCTTTCTTTATGCTTACCTGTTTATTCATGAAAATGTAGATGATAGGATTGATGACCGTGCTTGATTTCGCTAAGATGGATGGCACTATGCTAGCCTCCACAGTCACCAGTCCTGGGGTTCCAAAAGTGGCTAGCAAAGCCATGATCCCATAAGGCAGCCAGCAGAGTAGATAGAAGATCACCATGGTGATCACCATGAGTAGAACCCGTGCTCTCTTTGCATGGCTCATGGGGGTGTTCACACCACTGACCTTCATAATCAAGGAATAGAATGAGATGGGCTATCAGTAACACTGTTAGGCAATATTTGTAAAAACAGATCTAAAATTATCATTAGCATAAAATTATAGCACATTACACTGGCCAATAATATTACAGTGTAAATCAAAACAGCATACATTTTTCATTTATCACAATCTTGTACAGCATGAAATGTGACTGAAAAGCATCTGTTAAGTTAAGAAGACATGGTCAAGTGGATAGAAGTTGGATGTTAAGTCTATTAGCATTTCTCTGTAAAGTCTAGAACACTGCTGACTAAGAAATCTTCCTTTTTACTTAGTTGCCCCAGGGGGATCAATAAAGTATTAATCAAGAGCAATTCAGTATCCTCTCATGAACTGCTCAACAACTCTAGATTGAATGCTAAAGGCTCAGGGACTTTCAGGGCTGTTTATGTACCAAGGGTAACACAAGTAATTTCACTTTTCATCTAGGCGATTTAATTCTGTAAAACCTGACATCTGTCTATGTAATCTATCTAACGATCTGTCTATCTGTCTGCCTAATATGTAAATAATAGACTTTTAATTAAACATTTTAACTTTTAGACAGCTGTTATCCCTATAGTATGATATAGAGTATGGAGCTCATGGAAAAAACATGACCATATCACATTTTAGAATGTTATCAGATCTAATAATATATATATCGGTAGTTGACATATCAGTGGCGTTACAGCAAAATCAGCAAAATGGTGTTTGCTATTTCACACCATAGGACCAATTTTTATTCGTCAACACATATACAAGTCAAATTAAATGCTTTGACAATAAACAAACTCTTATTAAACAATGGATTTTTTTGAAAGCACAAAACACAGAACTGATCAGAACTCCTCCTGCCATACACAGCTATCCCTGAACACAAGACAAATATACAAGCTTGTTCGAATGCTTTCGATTTCTTGAAATAATAATATCTGACTTCTAATTAAAACCTCTTTATGTAGGGTTCTCACATTAATCACCCTTGTTGTGACTGAGCACAAAAGAGAGGAAGGAAGGAAAGTAGACGGACAGACAGGCTAATGGATTGAAAGAAGGCTAATTAAACATCTGAAGCACTGTGAGAAAACAATAAAGTAATTGTGTTCACCATAGGTCACATATTGATCATTGTATCATAATTACCAACCACCATGTGTTAATGAGTAGAGATTAAAAGAAATTTTAGATGTGCATCTCACCCCCTCCATTGTTAGTTTACACAAGGAATAGTCACTTATAGTTAACTATTGTAATATCCTCTCCTATCACTGTCCCAGATACAGATCCAGATGTACAATGTGAGTGGGGAGATTTAGTGAATGGGTGTGGCTTCAGAGTTTCGCTGGCAGTGTGTAATAAAATCAAGCTACACTATCTCATCATTGCTGTAATAAAGTAAATGAAAGCCAAACACAGACCAACCCCCTTCTAGACTTCACTTTCCCAGCACTACACCATCTGAACAGAGTAGTAATATTTCAGTAGATTCCACTCTGCTCACTCGGTCCGTTTAGGGTCACTGGCTAAACCCAGATTGTTCTTTGTAATATGCTGCTTTGAAAATTAATCAAATACTGCTTTAATGAAGCTGAAAGCTGCATAGCCTAAATGCACAGTAAACACAGATAACAGTAAAGCAGATGAAACTGAAAAGTAGTTGTGACTGTAGCCATTGTTCCCTGAGAAGGGAACAAAACGCTCCACTGATGATGATGCTATGTGAACATTTCCATCTGATTTTGTCTGAAACACTTGAATCACAATGTCACTTGTGAAACATCGCCCTATAATGAGTGACAGCGTACTGTGAAAGCTATATAAGATACCCAGAACAAAACATTAGTGCTTCTATTAATCACGGGCATGCTGAAATGCTTGCTTAGCTGACCTTGTGAAAGCTCTCAGTGACACAGTTGACTGTGAAGGTGTTATGAATGGTTTTTAGTGAATTGTATGGTTTTAATAAAAGAATGGTTTATCCAACAATATAATTTTTTTTTCTTTTTTTTTGTCCAGGCAATAAAAGTCAATATTTTGGATCTCACTGACCTCTTCAAAAATAAGTTCAGATCTGTTCCCAACAAGACAACTGAAAAATTTCATGTGATACACATTTTAATTCAAATGAACTACAGTTAATGTACCTGTTCAGTCTGAAATAAAACATTCTTATTGCTTGAATGTATTTATTTACTTTTACCTTAGAGCTGTTTCAATCTCTCCAATCATGCTGTGAGGAAAACAGTCTAATCAATAAGAATAACACCTTTGGTCATGTGCCCATTGCTGCTGTTGCAGAAAATTATAGGAACTCACATATTATGCTCTAAGCAACAGTCAATAGTAGAGGATGAATTTGGACTCTTTCTCTGTAATTTTGCTTTTGGTTTTGTTTGACAGACATCTTAACAAATAAAAATCAGATATAGGCTGTTTAACTTCATTATGCTAAGCAGGAGTCAGAAATAGAAAGTTGTGCAATGTTGTTTCTGTGTGTGTATTAATTGTAACACCTATTTTGACCAATATCAGTTCTAGAATAATAAAGTAAATAATAAAAATACAGTTAGCACTTAGCTATGTTACATTTCTACTTTATGTGTGTCCCACCTACTGTCAGAGAGTGAAAAATCATTTTCATTCAGCCCATCTCTCTCTCTTTTCCACACTGCTCTGGATAGATAAATCCAAACATTCATGACAGAGTGAACATGCCTTTTTGCATATCCAACCAACTGTATCTATGTTCGCTGCCTGTATTACTGTGGGCATTTTGAGCCAGCAGTCTCTATAAAAATAAAGTAAAAATTCTGTTTTGTTTCAGACTTTACAGAAAAAAAAAAAAAAAAAAACTTGTTTTGTGCATTATCTACTAGTAATGTCATTTTTATATGGAATCCATACAGTGTTTTGTTATGGACATTGGAAGTTCACTGGCTTTGGAGTTTAGGGAAGATTAATGCCTTATCAGCAGACCCAGGTGGTATTTTGCAGATGGCTTTTGGCTGATTTTTTGGGGGGAAATAGAATGGATAGTAAACATGGTGATACGTTTTAATATGAGTACCATGCCCTTACTGGTAAAACATAATTAAATTATGTAAAATATAAAATATGCTAAGTTCAGTGCATATGGGAAAAACTGATTGACAGGCACTGCAATATTAAAAAATCTGCAGAGTTTTCTCATGAATTCTGTAGGTGCTTTGAGAGTAAAAAAAAACATACACAGACAAAAACAAATGAAACCCTGTGGCTTACAGTAGTATTTTTACCTCTGATCCACCGCAAAGTCTTCCTGTCCTGAGAGTGACAAGACTTCTTCTTTTTGCTTCACGGCAGATAGACTTAAAAGTTCTTTGTGCTACCTATCTTTCAAACTGATCATTGAAAATCTCCTAATTAACCTACCAACCCACATTCAAGAGTCTTCATAGAACTGCGTGTTCATTTCCATCCACCCTCACGCGTGACATGTCAACATGCTGTGCAATTTTAGACGCTTTCGCAGAAGCCATCTGCTGCACAAACTCTTTCAATCAGAAGTCAGTATCCCTATGCCCTACTCTTCTCATTATTGTTTAAATATTGTCTCACTGTGTCTTATTTGTTATTTAACATTTTATAACTGAATGTGCTTACACTCGCTTACACTTAAATCATATTTCTATTACTGACAAAAAAGATTTTGTATCACATTAAAATAAAGAGAAATATAATCAGCCTATTCTACTTACCTCTGTATGTGAAGTCAAAATTAAGCCCAACTTCCCAGAGGTGTAAAAAAAAGTTGTATAAATACTGTTATATTTTTTATGCAGAACAATTGTTTTGTGTCTTAAGATATCAATGTATCACTGTGAGCCGTAGGGTTTAATTACATTTTTTTACAATGCATGTTTTTGACTCTCAAAGTGTAATGCTAGGTAGTTAGCTAAAACACTGCTGATTGAATTATGATTGAGCACTGGCTATTCTCAGTCAAGTGAATATAACACAAATCGCATTTACAAGAATTGATATTGGTTAGTGGTTTCATCAGTTAGTATGCTATTGGGGATCTGTAAAATAACTCATGGTCAAGAGCACAATCTTGTCAAACACATTTTATCCTCTTGAGCCGTAAGTGGTTCGAAGATGAAGAGAGGCAATATAGGGTGTTGAGAGAATATTTAGCATGCACTGGGAGTGCTGAACTTGCCGACAGTAGTTGATTTAGATGCAGAATGCAACAGCTACATGTTTGACAGTATTTGAAATAGGGTTACTCCTGTTTTTGAAGTTGTACAGAGAAATGACATAATGCAAATCTTTCCAGCGGCACCATACATTATATGCTCCTCAAGGTTTTTATTTATTTATTTATTATTTTGATTATTTTTGCTCTATTCTAATAATAAATCATTTGGTAGATACTTAAAGTGATAAAGTGAAGTACAAGTGTAAGTGTAATGCAAGTGCAATGTTACATTACACTATGCTATTATTATTATTGTTCTTGATTATTTATTTTAGCAGATATTAAGCAGACTGTCTACTAATACTCTAATAAGTGATAGATGCAACGTTACTTATAGCTAGTAAAATGTCTAAAGTGGACTAGCAAAATGACGTGTTACCACTTGCTCAATCAGGTCTGGGTTCGGTTTGATAGCTTCAGGTTCAAGTCGGACTCAGGTTTGTAATTGTATGCAGTACGCTACAATTTCATTGATGCCCACAAAGATTATTGCACACAAAGACACAGCACAAACACAGTAACACTAACGCATGCAGAAACTTTTATTAATAAAATAGCTTTGATCTTGACTGGTTGCATTATAACTGTGTAAGTGGGTAAAATCACTGTAATTCATCTTCATAGATAGAGAGAGGGAAAAGATGCATGTGATTTACATACCCAACAATCATCCCCTCTGCCACCCTAATTAACTCAAATAAAAGTTACAAATAATCAATTTAAATAAATGAGAACTTCATCTCTGTGTCTGATTAAAACCAAGCAGAATGCTAGAACAAGCCATAAGCCACAAGCCACTATTCCTTCAAGTTGTGCATTAAATTATTTTAAGTCACATGCTGGATTATTATTTACAGATAACATGTGTCTGCCATTTGTTGTATAAGCTATATTTAAAACTTGCCTTGTGCCATGATAATCTGTTTCTTTGTATTTGTTTACTGACTGTTGCATGAAATTGTGAAATACAACGTATTTGAACAGTTTGGCTATTCACTGTGAAAATTGATTTCAGGTTCAGGCTCTACAGTGCCACTCAGGTCAGGTCGGGTCGGGTTAGGGAATCTTGGGTAAGGGCCAGGTTCAGACTTCAGTTTAAAACTGTGCAGACCTCTAATATTGATGTCTTTTGCAGCTTTCACAGTCACACCAGGCTTTCACCTGCCAACACATCTCACTGCAATTCGTATGTATTTTATAAAGTAACTCATTTGTACAAAATTCATACAACTTGTACGATTTTGTGTTGATTTGACTAATGGGTAGTTTTAGGGGCAGGGTTAGGTGTAGGCAATTCATACAAATTGTGCAAATCATAAAATGCGTATGATTAATCAAAAATATATGAGTGAGGTTGTACTTATGAATTATGAATTAGCAATCTTTTCAAATATATACAAATAGCTATAGATCGGGCTGCCCTTACTCACCCAGCCATCAGAGTCACAAACTATTTTGCCCAGCATTCTTCATGTATCTCACCCTTTCTTACTCAGCTATTAAGCACACATATCACTCAGTCAGCGATTACCTCATCTCCTAGTCATCCAAGTCATCATCTTGTCTTGACTACCTCCTTGTGCATTTGCGCCTACCAAAACCAGTTGTTCTCACTTTCCTGCCAATCCTCATTATCTCTATAGCCTAATTGTAAAAGTTGCTCCCATTCTTAAACTCAGCCAGGTTTTATCAAAAGCATCCAGATAGACTGTCTTCTGACCGGTAAGCAATTCAGTGTAGTTTGCAGTCAATACGAAGACAGATGGTATCTGAGAAAGCAAGAGAGAGTCTTCAGCAAAGGACAGGCACACAGTTGTCCTCAGGGTTCTCATTAGCCTAGAGCTATAACACAGATACTGCTATGCAGACAGCAACCCTGAGCTGAGTGGATGATTATACTCTAACGTCCATGTAATAAGTCAAAATTAGGGTTATGGAGTGCAGAAGTAGATCAGAGGAAAAGAAATTAACTGAAACAGGGGGCAAATGGACTTATGCAATCTGTGCTAGCGTCCTGGGCTAGTATCATCAGAGAGATAAAACTCCAAGTGGTAATTATATTAGACCATGTATAGACTTACCTGCTGAATACTCTCAGAAACAGAACATGAACCCTGAGACATCAAGCCTGTACACATGCAATTATATTTCATTAGTATGGCAGCAGGCATCTGTACAGCCTTCTGTCATTAGCTGTAGAATATTTGCGAAAACAACCTTCCAAACAAATATTTGATCTTTCAACCTCAGTCAGACACTACTGCTTATTGCTTGAGTTTAGTTTCAGATTCTTGCCATTAATATTGTGGTTGTTTTTGACTTGTAAAAACAAACTAAGCAAAAAAAACACACTGCTGTTTGCTCAAGGAAAGACAAATAGGTTGATCCCATCATATGGGATTTGCCTTTTTGAACTGCAAAGCCAATATAGTCAAACAAAAGAATGTTTTCCATTGATCTAAGTGTTTTAAACAGCAACATTATGAGACCATTTTGCCTCACACCCTCCAGAGTCCCCACTTCAAGCGCTCTGCCCTTTATAAAGAGTAGACAATATAGGGATGTTCAGCGTTTCATTTATGTATTCGGTAGACACTTTTACCCAAAGTGACTTGCATTGCATTCTGGGTAAACATTTTATCGGTTCTTGCTTTCCCAGGAAATCGAACCTATGACCTTCACTTTGATCTATTGCTTGATCTGCAGGAAGACTTCATCCAAAGCCTCACCACACTACACAAAAAAGCTCAGACTAAATCAATCCACAAGATCCTCTATCAAACAAACAGAGAAATGAGGATGCTACCAAACAGAGACAAATGGGCAAGAATACAAAGAAACAACCATATCAATCCAGCTTATTTTAGTAAATCTGGTAGCAATAAGTGATTTTGTACTCTCAATTTTTTTTTACTTAATATTAGAAAAAAGGTAGGGAAAAGGTCTGGAACAACATGAAGCTGACATGAATGAACAGATGAATGGCCAGGCTAATGTAGAGGTAGCACACAGTTAATAGTGATTAAACATCTCTAATTTACATATACTTTTATTTCCTTCTAATCATAGTTTTTGATTCACTTCATAGATAGATGGTTTGGTTCATGTTTTAAAACTCTGTAAAGATTTTATTTTATAAATTTTTTTCTCTTTAAATTATAGAAACAAACAAACAAACAAACAAACAAACAGAGTGCTGTAAGGGGCAGGACTTTTTCAAATCAGAGTGCTTTTAACTCTTCTTATACAGAGAATACAGAGAATTTTGAATATTTCCTATATAAACATTTACTTTATGCTCTCTGACAGAGCATAAAGTACAGACAGAAACAGAGTAAAGAGAAATTTGTCTCAGCCTTAACTATGAGTGCATACATGGACTTGCTGTCAGTCTTTTCTCTTTTGGTCTGAATGTGATGGATTACATGACCTGGATCATGTGTGTTAGCTGTCATGGGGACTTTTCAGCCTTTTTGTACTTTTCATGTCACAAGAAAATACAGCTTCAGATTTCTCTACAGCAAGAAGCCTTCATCTTTGTAGGCATGCTCTCTATTTAATCACCCTAAACCCTATCATGTCTGTCATGCCTCTTAGCATCTCAGTTTGTGGAGGTGTCGCCCTATAAGCCAGCTGAGCAGAGGGAAGTATTACCCTTCAAAAAGTAAAAATACATATAAATAAAATGAAGCTTTTGAGTCATTGTGAAAAACAGAAAAGCCATTCTGTTGAAAAACACTGCAATCTGTGACGCCTAAAGAGCCTGTAAGTGGTAGGGAAACAGTTATAGCATCTTTCGTTCATCTATGTTGCAAAGGCACTGTGGTATATAACCAAAGCCAAGAGCATCGAACAAGCACTTATTTCAATTCTGTAATTTTGATGTCCATTTACCAAGAAATCCAAAAAGCAGAGTGATTTGTATCTATTGATGCTTCAATGCACCCTTATTTTTTCAAGGAAAATTGCACAACTGAAAGAGGTAAATGCTTAGGCTGCTGCATTAGATTTGCAGACCTCCGAATTTAAAGAAATCAGAGAATAGATTTTGAGTCTTTGGATGCAGCTATTTTATATGTGACAAACTGCAAGTCTTGTGACCAATCTAATCATTTTAAAGCCATTTTCATAATATATTTGGCATATACAAGCTTTTTTATTACTCTATATATGCATCCTCCCAGTGAAAACAGATGAAATTAATATCAGATTTACTTGCATACTTGGTTCTTCTCTCTTGTTAATTAGTAAATTCTCAGCAATAATCTGCAAAAAGCCTTATGTCAAAAATATTTAACAAAGACTGCATCTACCACATTAAATCTCATTCCAAAGACTGTATAATACAAATGCACTTATGCTGACATTAAACTAGCTATAATCATATTCAAAATGCTAATTATTATTCACTGGCGCTGTGTGACTCCATCATAACTTGTTAGGACACTAAAATTTTAGTAGCAAACTCATTAAAATGATGAATGCTGTTATGCTAATAAGACATGGGTGATTAATAAAGCTAAACAAATATGAATTTAGTTCAAAAGTAAGTTCAAAACATACTGTGCATAATACGTTACTTTAATTCTGTATTATTTCTTATTTAAAGAACTTTACATGAGTTCTCATATGTGTCCATTAATAGCTAATGAGACATAGAATCCAGTTTCAATTGTTCCTCTGGCCAACAAAGGAAAGTAATTAATCCAAAACTTGCCTTGCATGGACTTTATAAGCAATGTGTGCAGTGTTGAAATGAAACAAAAAATATGGCCAGCAGTGCTAAAAAGGACAAGACAGGTCTCCAGATGACAGCAGTGTCGACTATGTCAGCAAGTTCTAGAAATGATTTTGTCTTACTAGATAAGGTGTGATTTAAGCTTAAAATTGAAGGTGAAAAACAATATAGTGATATTTTAATTGTATTTCTCAAATAAGTGGAATTGCTGGTAATACTGCACATTTTTTCAGCGCTGATAGCGCTGATTTTATGTTAAGATACAGATAGTATTAACTGCTATTAACACCAATTTAATCTGAAAAGAACTGACCCTCAATTATAGAGCAAACAAGTTCAGTAATTGGGACACCTTCAAACTCAATCTTATTATTATTATTATTATTATTATTATTATTATTATTATTATTATTATTATTATTATTATTGCGTTCAAACATCTTTTTGAGTTTGTTAAGGAAAACTAAAACTATAGTGACTTTAACTGCACAAAAGATTCATTTGTAATGAAGCTTAGTATACTAAATTAAAATAAATTAATAATTGAAAATTATCTGCTATTTAAAAAATAGGTAATCCTCAGACTTTATCATAAAATTGTTAAGAAATGTCTTGCTCATCATTTTGTCAGACTAATAAAATTCAGTCAATATATTCCTCATAACCAAACAAAACGAGTGTAATGCCATGCCAGCAGAGTACTGACTGGCTCCACTTCCTCTGCAATCACTTCCTGTATGGCCAGCATAAAGCCAGAGCTCACAAACTCACCCAGCTCACCCTGCCTTACTAAGCGTTCTCATTGTTCATTCTGATTGCTGTTTGTGTATGATCTCTGCCTGTTTGCTCTGTTTGATTCTGACTGATTACATTACTGACCCTCTGCCTGTTTCTGATTCTTGTCTCTCATTTGTCTAATAAAACCCTGCATATGGATTCGAACACCGCCTCAGTGCCCTCCTTACAGAATACTTCACCTACCGAGAATCCAGTGGGGACTGTCAATCTTCAAGCAGCAAGACCTGCTTCAAAGTTATCAGGAACAGCTCAACAAGCTACAGGCTGTAAACGAACATTTTACACACTTCATTCGAGCTCTGCCGTCACTCACACTTAAACCGGTAAGCTTTGCTCTACCTAACAATTTTGATGGTACCGCTAACCAGTGTAAGGGCTTTCTATGCCAACTCCAACTATACCTAATCAGGGCGACAGGCGATCAGAGGATAAGAAGTGCACATTTATCATGACTCTACTAACCAGTAGAGTACTCGATTGGGCTTCAGACTCCGATGGTCAAATCTGGTTTTCGGTAGACTATTTCGCACAACAACTTCAAGAGGTTTTCGAATACCCAGCCAACAGGAAGGATGTTTCCACCCAACTGATTTACATTACCCAGGGTAATCGTCCAGCGGCTGACTACGCTATCGAGTTTAGAACTCTCACTGCTCAGAGTGGCTGGAATGATATGGCCTTGACAGCTACCTTTCGCAAGTTTAAATTCCAAGTTACAGTCTTAGAGTTAGAGTGTAAGGGGGAAGATATGTCCTTTTCAGATTTTGTCTTAACAACCATAAAGATTGATAATCCGATGCGACAGCACCCCAAGACGCAAGAACTACCAACACGAAACTACTTCCACTGTCATGCCTGTTTCCCAACAAGAATCCTTAGTCGTTGAACCCATGCAACTGAATGCTTTACGGCTATCAGAGAAGGAGAGAGAGACGGCGACTTCATAGCCTGTGTTTTTACTGCAGTGAAGCAGGTCATCGCAGCTCAGGCTCCCCACAAATCTCAACTTGCTCCCAAGGTGAATATTGAAACTTTCTCTCTACTCAGTAACAAGGCATTCACATTAACTTACAATGTGATGATTTATCTCTTCATCTGATCAACTCGGGGCAGCACAACCTGATAGACAGGAGACTGGTTTCAAAATTCAACATTCCCACTCAACCTGTTTTGCTTCCAAACCGGCACTCTGTATGACCACCAGTATTGAGAGCCCTCTTACTCAGAATCCCGATAATATCCCTTTATGTCACCAGGACCTTCTTGACATGTTTAGTAAAGCCAAGGCAACTCAATTACCCCCCTCATCGTCCATGGGATCGATCTCGTACCTAATGCCATACCTCCACGAAGGAAAGTTTTCCGTCTCTCTCGGACTGAAAGTCAGGCCCTCATCCTCACCAGCTGCAGCCGGGTTCTTCTTTGTTGAAAAGAAAGATGGGGGCCTGAGACCCTGCATCGGCTATAGGGGTTTAAATAATGTCACAGTAATATTCCGCTACCCCCTTCCATTAGTCCAATCAGCACTAGAGCAATTGCGTGAGGCAACTATCTTCACCAAATTAGACCTTTGCAGTGTGTATAATGTCATTTGCATCAGGGAGGGCGATGAATGGAAGATGGCATTTCTCACCAGCAGGGGGCAATACAAGTATCAGGTGAAGCTGTATGGGCTAGACAACACACCAGCAGTCTTTCAATCCTTCATAAATTACATCTTCAGAGACCTGATTGATCGATATGTCATTGCTTATATCATTTATTCATTTATCATTTATTCTAAGTAGAATCAGACCATACCCACCATGTAAGAACTGTTCTGTCCAGGCTCTTAGAGAACCAGCTCTATGTCAAGGCTGAAAAGTGTGAATTCCATGTCCAGCAGAGGTCCTTCTTGAGTTATCATGCGAGTTATCATGAGGTGAGCATGGATAAAGGAAAGGTTCAAGCTGTCACCGACTGGCCACAACCCACCACTTTCAAGGAGCTACAAAGACCTTCTACCGCCGGTTCATCCGCAACTACAGCACTGTCGTATCGCCCCTAATTTCATTATTAAAGGCCAAACCTAAGAAACTCAGATGGACTGAAGAGGCCAGTCAAGCTTTTATCGCTTTAAAGGGACGATTTACGTCTGCTCCTATACTGAAACATCCTAATCCTGACCTACCATTCGTTGTAGAGGTAGATGCTTCTGATTTCTCAGAGGTGCAAATCCACAGACAAATTACACCCATGTGCATTCTTCTCCAGGAAGCTATCCCCAGCAGAACGTAACTATGATGTAGGAAATAAAAAACTTCTGTCAATGAAAGCAGCTCTGGAGGAGTGGAGACACTGGCTAGTGGTGGCCAAGCACACCTTCCAAGTGATTACAGATCACAAAAACCTTGAGTATATTAAGAGTGTAAAGTGCCTGAACCCTCGCCAAGCCCGCTGGTCCCTTTTCTTTACTCGTTTCTGTTTCACGGATACCTACCGGCCTTGCAGCAAGAATGGAAAAGTGAATGCTCTCTCCAGACGCTGCGAATCCTACAGTAACTCTACTGACCATGTGCCTATAATTCTCCCCTCAGTTATCTTGGCCCTCATCTCATGGGATCTTATGGAGAAGATACAACAAGCCCAGCAGAAAAAACTAGTTCCAGAGAATTTTCCTCCTAACAAATAGTATGTTCCTGCAAATCTTCGACTGCGAGTGATTCAGTGGGTCCATTCGTCCCTTGCCGCCGGACACCCAGGCATATCTCGAACCATCCAACTAACTCAAAACTCCTTCTGGTGGCCCCATATGTCAAGGGAAATCACCAATTATCTAAAATCATGCCAAGTCTGTGCACAGTCCAAGACCCCTAAGGTACTACCCTCCGGACTCCTTATGCCATTGCCCATTCCCCAACGGACCAACCCCATTAGACCACTTTACCACCATACTAGTTATTATAGATCAGTTTTCCAAGTCTTGTCATTTAGTACCCCTCAAGGGGGTCCCCACAGCCATTGAAACAGCTCTAGCACTATTCCACCAGGTTTTTCGGATCTAAGGTATCCCAGAGGACATAGTCAGTGACCAAGGTCCCCAATTTACTTCTTAGGTCTGGAAAGCCTTCTGCAAGCACCTGGACATTAATGTGAGCCTAACCTCAGGATATCACCCGCAATCCAATTGTACGGCTTAACCAAATAAATCGGATGTTATCTGAGAACTTATTGCAATCGAGAGCAGCATCGGTGGTCTAAGTTCCTACCCTGGGCTGAGTACGCTCAGAACTCACTTACCCAATCGTCCACTGGCCTCACCACCTTCCAATGTGTGTTAGGATTCCAGCCTCCCCTGTTCCCATAGTCAGGTGAACCATCCTCAGCTCCTGCTGTCGATGATTGGATTTGTCGTAGTGAGGGGGTGTGGGATACTGCTTACATTCGTCTCCAGAGAGCCATTCAAACTCAGGAACTCCAGGGCAATCAACGACTTTGCCCACATCCTCCCTACCAACCTGGACAACGGGTCTGGCTCTCAACCAGGGACATCAAACTGCGGCTGCCCAGCAGGAAGCTCAGTCCCAGGTACGTGGGCCCATTTAAAATTATAGAAAGAATTAATGATGTAATGTACAAACTTGAGCTTCCTGCTAACTACCGTTTCTCTCCGTCCTTTCAAGTATTGGAGCTGACCCCGGCCATGAAGCCCCAGAACCACCTCCACCTCTAGATATTGATGGACAACCTGCGTATCAGGTGCGTGAGTTGCTGGAATCTCAGAGAAGAGTGGGTCAGCTCCAATACTTAAACAGTTACGGACCTGAGGAGAGAGCGTTGATAGCCGCCACAAGACATCTTGGATTCCTCTTTGACCCCGGAGTGTCATCAAGCCAGACCCGACTATCCAGCATCATGACCACAGGGGCGTCCACTTCGAGCTCCAGGAGATTCTGTAACGCCACACCAGCAAAGGGAGCCGTCACCGGAGTACTGCCTCGGTTCCACTTCCTCTGAAATCAGGCCAGCATAAAGCTAGAGCTCACAAACTCACCCACACAAAGTATTGCCAGCTCACCCTGCCTTACTAAGCGTTCTCATTGTTCATTCTGGTTGCTGTTTGTGTATGATCTCTGCCTGTTTGCTCTCTCTGCCTTTTGGATTTGCCCCTTTGCTTTGTTTGCCTGATTGGACTGTTCACCTGTGTATCGACCCATTTCCTGCTAACCAACCACGTCTCTGGAATTGCCCTGTAACCTGGTAACCAATTCTGACTGCCTACGTTACTGACCCTCTGCCAGTCTCTGATTCTTGTTTCTCGTTTGTCTAATAAATCCCTGCATATGGATTCGAACACCGCCTCAGTGCCCTCCTTACAAACGAGTCTTTGCAGAAATAATAGTCTGAAAATAATCATAATTTGGTCATAACCAAACAAACCCACCATGTTCAAATTAACATATTTTTGCTATACAGAAATATCTGAGAAGCACATACTTATTTATTTAAGCTCAAAAGACCTTTAAAAATGTCAAGGCCTATATTTGTAATGCTTTTAAACCTAATTAATAAAATGGGTCCCACTTCATTGGTGGCCTTAACTACTGTGTACATATATTTAAATTATTAATTTGGTACAATGCACTTACATCATATTAATACATGTAATTAATTTATGTAATTACACCTATTTGGATTACATACTGCACATGGATATGTTTAATAGCTGTGAAGCATCTCAACACAATGCTCAGATTAGACAAAAAGTTTAACTACACTTTAACTGGAAAAGCCTACCAATAATAGCCTGTAGCTTGAAATTAATAACTACCTGTTTATACATGCTTTAATAGTGCATATGTGCAAGTGGGTCAGATGGAACATTTGATAATCAGCTCAAGTCACTGCCCTGATTCCTTCGTGCAGCTCCCATAGGAATTACGATTGATACTCCCTAAGGGAGTTGCAAGAAAGTTAATAATGACATCATATACACCAAATCCCAGCAGTCTCATACCGAAATTTACAAGGACCACTTGTCAACAGCTGTGCCTTCTTACAAATGCCAAACTGTTCTGTAGGTTTTCTGAGTACTTAATTTTAAAACTGGTTGTGTAAGAAAGGACTGTATGTTTTTAGTCAAAACAAAGTAGGCAGACACCCTAAATCAATTAGCAAGGCCTCAGTGACTAATTTCACAAATATCTGGCAAAAGGCCAAGGACCCACATGATGATCAGATGCAAGATTAACATCAAATTACAATCAGAGACTCGATTCAGCCCCTCTGCACAAAGGATCTTGCGATGTGAGGTTTTGTTTGATTGCTGCAAATTAAGAGAATTATAGAACCTGGAAGCTGGAAGTAGACTTTTGTAATGTGCAGAGAGTTAAACTTGAATCACCCATATGAGCAAGAGTTGCTTCTCATTCCCATTATTGTCTCAAACAGCCACAGTATTCTACACGAACATTTAAGGCTGGTTCACAGCAAGTATGATAACAATAAGGATAAAGAAATCAAGAGTTAATTTGCAAAAAAAAAAAAAAAAAAAAAAAAAAAATTAATGCCACTTTAAAAAAAACTGAGCTGATTGCATTATTCTCCACATATAGCACAATCTCCTAAACAGGTTTTGAGACTGAGGAGACGAGGCTCAAAATAAACTTAAATGGATTTAATCTCAAAATGACAAAATAAAGATATAAAGGCAGGCAGGTAGAACAGGCAGGCAGGTAGGTAGAACAGGCAGGCAGGCAGGATAAACACGGGTGTAGACATTGGGTAGGGACCTTGACGCTCGGACAAACAGAACTCAAAACACAGGACTTAAATACACAGGGTAATTGACGAGACACAGCTGATGACAATAACATAATTAACACAGAGGGAAGGTAGGGCACAGGGAGCACATGGCATGAAACAAAAACATAAACACAGAGTCCAGAGATGTGACATTACCCCCTCTCCCGGAAGGTGCGTCCTCGCACCTAAAGGGTAACAAATGAAAACAAACAAAACCAAAATGACTAGGATTTGGGGATACCGGGTCTTGGGAGGAGGTTCTGGTGGAGGACGGATCCCCAGGAGGGGGCAGGCAGAAGGCAGAAGGGTCCAAGGAGGTGTAGATGGAGGAAGGAGCCAGAAAGGAGACAGGAGGAGTCCGGAGCAGGAGGAGATCCAGAGCCCAGCTATGGTGGTCCACGGTGGAGCCGACGGAGGAGGAGCCATGGAGGAGGAGCAGCCATCGACTCCATGGGGCCGACCGGCGGCGGAGCAGGTGGTGGAGGAGACTGAGGCGGAGACGGAGAGCCGAAGAGCCAGGGTGACGTCGAGGCGCTGGAGGTCCAAGGCGACGCCGCAGGCTTCGGCGACTGACACGGAGACGGGGGACGGGAAGGACGCGGCGGAGCCAGAGCGACTGAGGACTGAGGTGAAGCTGGAGGAAGGAGGAGCCTGACAGAGCGGTGGGATGGGTGGACGAGGCAAAGCCGGAGGAGAGGAATCCAGAGGCGACGGATGGTCGACGACAGACCAAGGCGGAGCCGGAGGGACGATGGAGCCTGGTGGAGCTGGTGGACTGACGGACCACGGTGTAGAGGAGGGAGCTAGGAGCCCAGGGGGAGCCGACGGGTCTACGAGCCGAGGAGGAGTCTGGGTCTCGGAGGCAGGACGGTGAGGCGAGGGATCCTTCAACCTCGATGGCGATGGAGACCGGCAGACCCGTGGCGAGCTCCAGATGGTTTGCTGAGGATGAGCGCAGGGGCTGCTGGGATCCATCGACGTGGTGTGGCATGGGTGGGAGGGTGGGAAAACTTGAGGCGGCACTGGAGGAAGCGCACGGGCGCGGGCACAGGAACGGGACGAAAGCGCGCACGGGCGCGGGCACAGGAACGGGACGGAGCGCGCGGGCGCGGGCACAGGAGCGGGACGGAGCGCGCGCGTGGGCGCGGGCACTGGGAACAGGACAGAGGCGCCGCGTGGCGCGGGCACTGAACGGGACAGAGCGCACGCGGCGCGCGGCACTGGAGACGGACAGAGCGCCGCGTGGCGCGGGCACTGAACAGGACAGAGCGCGCGCGTGGCGCGGGCACTGGAAGCGGGACAGAAGCGCGCGTGCGCGCGGGCACTGAACGGGACAGAGCGCACGCGGCGCGGGCACTGGAACAGGACAGAGCGCCGCGTGGCGCGGGCACTGGAACGGGACAGCGCGCACGCGTGGCGCGGGCACTGAACGGGGCAGCGCGCCGCGGGCGCGGGCACTGAACGGGACGCGCGCGCGCGGCGCGCGGGCACTGAACGGGACGGCTGGGCGGAACCAGCGGGCTAACGGGACGGCTGGGCGGAACCAGCGGGCTAACGGGGCGGCTGGGCGGAACCAGCGGGCTAACGGGACGGCTGGGCGGAACCAGCGGGCTAACGGGACGGCTGGGGCGGAACCAGCGGGCTAACGGGACGGCTGGGCGGAACCAGCGGGCTTACTGGGTAGCTGAACGGGAACAGGAACTCAGGATACAGGGGAGGTGCCCAGTCTAAGTCCAAGTCCAAATCCACATCATCCAGCTCCCTTTGCAGATCCAGCAGCCCCAGGTGGATGATCAGCTCATCCTCAGCCGATGTGTAGTGGCGGAGCTCACTCCGCGCTCTCCTGACAGGCGGCTGTCTCCACCGCGGGAGCTCCGTTGCTGGCTCGCGCACCTGGTCTGACGTATACGGCTCGGGTCCTGTTACGCTCCACGGCTCTGTCGCTCTCTGTGACGATGGGTCCGTGGTCACGCTCGACTCCGCCCCCGTGTCAGCGGTGGGCTCAGGCTGGGGCTCGACCATGCGGTGAAGGGATGGGCTAGGCTCTGGATCTGGAGTGGGGCTGGTGTCGTTGTCCTCAGGCGCAACCATCATGGTTGATTTGCAGGACACCAGCACCCACTCGGACGTATGCGGCGAGGCTCTCTCGAGGACCGCTCCCGGACAGCTGCGCTTGGCTGGAGGTGTTAAGTTCGCGGAAATAGAGTTCGAGCAGAGAGCAGTCCGGGTAGCGGGAGTCGTTGGCCAGTTCGAGGAATAGTTCTGTATAGTCCTCGAGAGAGCAATCCCCCTGCTCCAGCAGGCGGATGAGAAGTTTGGGTCTTTGAACTGGGCAAACATGGCAAAAACACAAAAAAATAAGGGGAAAATACGCGCTATTTACTTTTTGTTGGTCCGAGCGTTCTGTCACGGTTGCGCTTTCGCGAGACTGAGAGACGAGGCTCAAAATAAACTTAAATGGATTTAATCTCAAAAATGACAAAATAAAGATATAAAGGCAGGCAGGTAGAACAGGCAGGCAGGCAGGTAGGTAGAACAGGCAGGCAGGCAGGATAAACACGGGTGTAGACATTGGGTAGGGACCTTGGCGCTCGGACAAACAGAACTCAAAACACAGGACTTAAATACACAGGGTAATTGACGAGACACAGCTGATGACAATAACATAATTAACACAGAGGAAGGTAGGGCACAGGGAGCACATGGCATGAAACAAAAACATAAACACAGAGTCCAGAGATGTGACATTTGGCAAAAAAAGATGGTATTGTCCACTTTCAAGGCGTGGAAAATTCCTGTTTTATTACAGTACCCTACAAGCTCCCTCGTTTTTGAACAGGAGCCGATCAATTTTAGTGGATCAGCACACTGAAAGGCTACTTTCACTTTGAAAAGCCACACTAGCTGAAAGGACATAGCTGACTAAATGTGATCAAGAATTAATAATTTCTACTCTCTTTTTAAAGTAAAAAAGTCATTTTCACTGAACCTTGCAAAAGCTATGTGTATTGCATGCAATCACACCCATACAATAGACTTTAAATTAACTTTAATTTTGTAAACATTTTGCAAACGTTACATCATTCAAATGGTTTGTGACTGCAGTAGTCATATCTAAAACTATTGGCGGTTTCTCACCATAGGAACTTACAAATGTGTCACAACTTCATTTGGGGGTTGGATGAGAGATAAAACCGCAGATGGTGTGCACTGCTTGACATGATCATCTGGCTCTCTGCTCTTGTGAAAAAGTGTTTACAGATCAACACACAGCATCACAATTTCAGCCTTGGACATTGCTTCAGTCCTCTCCAGATGAAGGATTTTATTAGTAAACCAATTAACCCTCGTATAAGCTGTTTTTGATGGATGTAGAGATATATTAATAAACTTATCCTGCATCTGGGAACATTAAGTATTCTCTTTTTAGACATGTTTAATTATACAAATACATGGAATGGAGTTTAAATGCATATTCATCTAATTCTTATCTTTGCTCATAACCAGGCTACTGAATTAAAGCCATTTCTATCTTTTGCATTAGTGTGTCTTAAGGAAATGTGCGTGTTATATTCACGAACAAACTTGCAAACATTTTAATTGTCATGATTTATTTAATAGTCATGATTTTTAACAAAGAATCCCACAACAGATGGTAAGGTCCAAAATTTGATCTCACCATCATCACGTCAGTCTAGAATTACACTAGACAGACAACCTAAAACCATGATAGGACTGTGGCAACTTAATATGTAGTGTAATATCCATTGCCCATCATGTTTGGCCCCTTGCAACTGAGGAGACTCAGAAGTGTGATGAGGCACCCTGACACAAATCATTTTCAATGAAAGTGGTAGGTGGAATTTAGAGCAGGCGCAATCTCATAAAACTGCTGTGAATGTGCAATAGATAAGTGGAATGTCTGAGAGCTGCAAGGCTGCCTACAGATATTGTCTATCACCAGGGTTTGCTGCTTAACTTTTGGTTTTATTCTATAAGTTACGTGGATACATGTATAGTACACTGCATGTAAAATTATTATTGCTTTGTCGGATTTGTATATAGTTATATCATAGATATCTCGATGCCGCAGTCTGTTGTCAAAGGCCAGTTCCAGAACAATCTATTGCCATGTAAGGCTTATTTGGCAAACTGCAAATTCAAACTATTTTCCTTTCCAAGAAACAGTCAACTGCCATCTGAATAAATATTTTTGATACAATTTGCTTACAAAGACATTCCGCTTGAACAAATCACAGGAAATGATTTGAGAGATGAAGCTATCAACCATTATGCCAGCAATTTCTGCCGAACAAAGTGAGGAGTAAGACACAACATAATTGAATGTAAATTACAGGCATGGGGCACTGGCTTTATTGATGAGATATGGATGATGGGACATAGCAATGTGCACACTGTCAGCAATTGAAAACCTTCCTCAAATTGATTACAATGAGTCAAGTTCCTGACACAACCAGTACTTCAAATGTCACTCACTCTTAAAAGAAACCATGTACTAAAGGATCTCTCACAGGTGGATAATTTATCTTTGCCTCAGTGTGTCAGTCAAAGCAGCTCGCACAATATGGGAACACATGAGATTTTAATTAAATAAAATGACAGTGAATGAATAGGAAATATGCTTTCAAGAGAATAATTTCTTCGTAAGTGCTCAAAGATTGCATGGTGTTATTCCCCATGAACTTTAGTTATGATTAGTCCAGGTCTTGCGTATAATGAAATGCAAATTGCTGAGGTATTTGATAATGCCTGAAAGTAGCAAAAATGGGCTTTGGGTGTTATTACATTCCCGCGTATCACTGCTCAAACACATATGCTTATATTGAACTTGAGCAAAGTTTTAATTGCAAGATAACTTTAATTCTCATGAATGCATTCACATTTTCAAATGTATCCAGACTACAACAACAAAACTTTTACAGTACTTTTTTACCATACAAATAAACTTTTTCAACTGCAAAATGTATATTTTGTTTAAAAATCAACGAAAATTAAAAAAGAAAAAGAAAAAATGTACTCAGAGCTGCACTCATAATATGACAATGAAATCGTAACATCAAAAAAAAGAAATATTTGTGCGTTCACTCATTAAGAAGTTATTGATCAGACAATACAAAATCAGCTGGTGTTGGTATTGATGCAGATAAGCCTGCACTTTTAGCTAAACTAGTGCAAAAGCTGGATGGTTCATGAGTGACAGATTTTTAGTGCACTAATGGTATCAGCTTTTAAACTTGTATCTGTATGTTGAAACGCATTATTATTATTATTCAGCATATGTAAGATGCGCATATCACTGTCACCCACCATTACGTTATTCCAGAGACTTATACTGGACTTTTTTCTGCACTTGCATTGATTTGTTTTTACTGTTGACATTGAAAATAATTTGACATGGAAATAGTTTGTTTGACATGGAAATAGAAAATTTTCACATTCTTTTGACAGTGAATTGGCGGTGAGAAAACATGCCAGCTGTCTAAGCTTTCAGACACACCTTATAAACACTTCAAAACAAAAGACATGCCATAATTAACATGATTTGAAAACATGATTTTGAAATGTGAACAAATGCCTAACATGGCATGAGGGTTAAAAAACCTCTGACAACCTTCTAAAAGTACTTTAATGATTAAGACGTGAACACAGAATTATTCAAGAGTAAGAAATGCTATTACTTTTTACTTGACAGCGTAGCATTTGAACCAATCAGACAGATTTTTCATTTTGCATTAGATTAAGTATCACAGACCCCTGACCTAATACACAAACTGCCAGTATGTCTTTGAATGACCCCAGGCCCCCGATTACCATGGTAACCAGGACACCTCTGCCAGATCAGATAAACTTTATAACCTAAAAGTATGTAGAGAGAATCTCCCTTCCCACTAATTCTCTCTAAAACAGACACAAACTGCAATGGGAAATTGCTCCTTTCATTATCTCCTAGACAACTTGTCCATGGATTTCCTATAATGCATATGCCCAGGTCATTGTGTATGTTGTTATTGTTCTTATGTAACTGTCTTTGGTATTGTGTTATCTTTTATGTTTGTTTCTTTCTAGAACACTAGTTAATATCACCTCATTTATGCCGTGTTTGGTCTTGAATGACTCGTTTTTACATGATCTAACTGAGAGTTTATATTATATGTTGAAACGTATAAGTGCTCTAAGAATCTTTACTACTTGACTATCAACTTCCAATCCAGTGCATATGCAAATTACTATGCTTAGAGACAAAGAGCCATAAAAATCTCCAAAAGTTGACTTAACCAAAGCAGGCCTCACTCCAATGCCCCACCTCAGTTATCTTTTTTTTGGTCTCTTCCACATCTCACTACTTCTCACCTTCTGAAACGGCACCCCGGCTACTGTTGTTCTGTGGGACAAGGAAAAGATGTGAATTTGCGCCAGGTCTTGCAGCCTTGACTTTCCATTCAACCAAAGATCCTCGGATCTCAGCAGGTCTCTCTTTTCAACTTCTTTTGTGCATACATTACATGAGTTTATGGTTCTGCCTTGCAATTTACGGAATTGTAAATTGATAACATGAAGTTAAGAGTTCTCACTTTAAATCAAGTTACAGAAAATAGGAAGTGTTAGTAATTAGGTGCTTTAAACCAACCTTTATTGAACATTAATTTCATTCACATATAGTGTTAAATGTTAAAATGTTTACAAATACATTTTACAATATTTTATGATGATTTTATTATAGTGCATACCAAATTGCTGCGTGTTTATACATATCTACTATGCAGACTATTCAACAAGCTATGACATAATATACAGTGTAACACCTATGATAACATGCTTGTATGTGCTACAGTGCTATAGTCACAAGTTCTACTGAACGCTACAGAACTTGTAACCCCAGTTGCATTTAGAAAACGCACTCCAGGACAGGAAAAAGGTGGGCCAGATATTCAAGGCTTACTAATGACTCCTGATTGCGCATTCTGCCTGGTACAATTAACAAGGAGAATATGTTCTTCAAGCATGAATAACACACACACATACTGCACTTCACTGCAAATAATTTTAGGCTCAATCTCACTCTACAATCCGAAAGGTGCTAAGTAATCATGAGAAGCAACGCATTGAGCTATGGAGGTGGCTAATTACATGTTTCTTTCACCAATCAGGGTTAACGTAAACTTATGCAGGGGAAGCCTAAGAATGCCACTTACTGAGTTTACAAGCCTCTATTACACGGTCGTACTTAGAAATGCTGTAATATTAGCTGTAGTTCATACCTAATTAAATCCAATCAAAGCTACATAAAATCCACACAGAGTTTTGGTTCAGCACAGAGAATTACCAACAAGAGCACTTGTATCCTTTTTCTTTATACACAGCTTTTTTTCTCTCCTGTAGGTTGGAGTGTTAGTCTTCAGGCTGTAAAAAGCATGTGTGGTTTTGTATCTGTGTGCAAGAAGTCTGCGCCCAAGGCAATGAGCTGCCCAGACTGTAACCTCCACACAGCTGCAGCAGGACTGATAATGTCCAAACTGGTCCATCCAATGTCTCTGTAGGCCCATGAACACATCCAGCACCTGAGGCCAAACTCAGAGTTCTGTCATGTCCTACACTGAGCTGTCTCTCAAAGTACTGCTGAATCACACCAATGCAGGCCCCGATGGCTGTGCTCACCAGACTGATGTGAAACATGCACCGGTACAATCGTTTTTTAATTAGAAATTATATCTACACATCCCCAGCCTCTTCTGACAAGCACGTTTCTCTAGACCCCCGTGTTCTGAAACATGCCTAGTCATTTTGGTAGCGTGACACAAGTGATATGAGATATTGGGTACACTGAGCATTTTTCTGCCACATTATGATAAGTAGAACGAACATTCTGTGGTTGCATTATAAATATCTTGCTATATAACTCATACAGTGATTCATGTGAATCAACAATGATCAATGATCATTATGAAAACTAGCAGACCATGACATTACTTCCATGTTAGTAGAAATCAAGTTACCTCATTTAAAATTTAATTGGTAGTGTCACTATTTCAATTACTTTAATGCAAATTAACGAGTTACATTTGATTACTTTTATAAATGTAAATTTCAGATTTTTTAATTTTTTGAACATTTTATCATTAACACTGATTACTGTCAGACTTTTAAAATTCTTCATCATTTGAATTAAGATTATAATAATTTTATTGTAATGCACAGCAACCACAAAATCAGTGTTGCATTGCGAAAATACCTTTAACAGTTTTAATCTTCCACTAATGAGCTAAACAAGAACACTGCAAGCAGGCAGGCACACTGACTATTACCACATGTAGTAAAGACAAGAACAGATGATTAAACAGAAGCAAACTAGAACTTATATACACACTGGAAATTACTAAATTAACTAGACACACCTGAACACAATAAGACAATTAACAGCAAGTAAAAAATGTTACACCTCTATTTTAGTAATCATTCTAAAGTTAAACACAGAGCATAGCTTAGTATTTGATACTGTTTTGAAATCAAATCTTTGTATATAGCTATGGCAGGAAACGCTGTCATCTAATGCCTTTCACTAAAACAGTTAATTCAAGTAACTGTAATTAAATTACTTTTTTTGACTAACTGTAACAGATTACAGTTACCACATACTCCCCAACACGCTCTATCAAGAGCTTTTTGCTCATATTAAAAATGTTTTAGGTGATTTCAGCCATTTTTTCAGCCAACTTTAAACACACTCTTACTGCAAACCTCACTTTTCAAAAACAATCCACCGTCAGCAAATCCAAAGGCATTTCTATTTTTCTGTTTACAGGGCCATGTTAAAGAAAAAAAAATATCACAGAAATTCACACCAATTTCAGCCAATATCATGAATATCTGCCAAGTGGTAGGGACATTTTTGTGCATTATTCAAAACAAAAAAATGCTTACAGCACCTTACAGCAGTTCCCATATTGTACAACTTTTTGGAGTTTTGTTTCAGAACTGACCATAGCCTTGGTTAAAATCTATAAAACGGGTGGACTGGACAGAATCGATCACCAAAAATGCTGGAGTTTGCTTTCTTCTTATCAGAAACAGTTCAATAAAGTATTGTCTTTTAATTAGTTTTTATTGTCTGTTGTTAAAGGTGCATCTAAAGTCTTATTTCTTCTCACGACTTATATACAATCATGTGTAACTGTGTATGCATTGTTGTGATTAATTGTATCTAAAATAAAAACATAGCTGTAAAAATAGTTGCCTGCTGAAACTGAAATGTATAATACTAAATAATACATGACTAATAGGTAAGTTTGTCTTTACTATACATGTTAGATTTGATTCACCTCATAGTAGCAATCATTACTATGATCGTAGTCAGATTCGTCCATCCTTGGAGTGAGCGTGTAATGTTTCAGGTCAGTCAATCTAATTATGTGTGTAGTTAATTAAAGGTAACCTTTTCAACATGTGTCTGTGTTGTTGTTGCTCAGTAATGTCGTGGATGGAGGGCGGTGTTTGGGTGATAACTGAAAGCAAGTAGATCGGACGTCATACTTTTACAGCAGTCTCAGCAGCTCGTGAAAAATCACAGCTACATTATGCAGGGTATGTGCAGTTTACTGTGGATTGAGCATTTTGAGACTTATATGGTAGTTACATAGCCCCTAGACCTTAATTATCATAAAAATGCCAGGTAATTTCAGATTTGACAATATGGGACCTTTAAACAATTGCACATAATAAAGGAATTATCTTTATATTGTACTTTCTATTTGGAATGCAGCACATTAGGCATTAGACAGCTGTACTGCCCACACAAGCATTGAAGATTATTTTAAAAGCTGCTGAAAATGTCAAGTTGATGGTTTAGAAAGCATGCTTAAACAGCTACTAGATCTCTGTGGTTATAATCAAACTAAAATATTCATGTAAACAGTGATTGAGGTGATGTCAAAACAAGAGTCAACGCAGAGAACATAAATCAGAACTAAAATAAGATGTAAATATTATACAGTACAAGATGCAAAATTATATTAATCATAGACATCCAATTTCTCCAGGAAACACATTAATAAAAATATTTTTTCCTGATCCTGATGTTTACCATAAAAAAGATTTGTACATCTGATCTCAAAAATAACACTTCTGCCAAACTTAATGTATGGAGAACTTAATATCAGACATCAAGAACAATATTATGATGTAAAATACTGGCCACTTTATTTACCAGACCTTCCATTGGTACTACATAATAGGAAAATATGTCATTTCGAGGGGGATGTTTTGGATTAATTATTACATGAATTAAAATATATGTGTACATACACATACAATAAATATGCACACATACAATGTGTACATACGGTCCAAAAAACGCTGGGTTAAATACGGACAAGCAGTTTGTCCATATTTTCCCAGCACTAAGTCACATTTAACCCAACATTTTTGCATCACCAAAACTGCTAAGAATCTGATGCACATGAATATTTTTAAATGTGAAAAGCTGGAGAATCAACTCCCATCACATGAGATGAAAGAAAAGAATGAAAGAGATCAAGAGACACAGAGTTTGTCCGCTTGCGTTTCTGAGCCAGCTGACCGTGCTAATTAAAGAACTTAATGTATTTTCATATCTCTCACACATATAACACAATGTTCTGAGTGCATGTCAACACTTTGTGTGAACTTAACATCAACAGCCAACATGCAAACAAAACAAGTAGTGTGTAAACTTATATAACAGTCACCCAGCTTCTCCACGAAAGTTACTAATGACAAGATTTTCCAAGGGTTTGGAAAATGGTCTTGCTTGCGGCTATAGAAAATTGTCATTTAGAGATATGCCTGTATTCCATATTCGTAAAGGTCGCATTTACAGTATGTTATGCTGAAAAAGAGGCTCAGTAGCCCTGAACTCATCATAAGAACTTTTTTTATAATTGATTACTTTTTTATGATAAGCCAGAGAATTAGTTGTCTAATTTAAAGCAGATTAATTGGTTTTGCTCTCGCTGCAACATACAGCAAAGCAAAAAAAAACTTTATTAAACTGGGAATTTAACACCATCAGCTAGTCTGCTTTATTAGTGTGCTCTCTGCAACAAGGAGGACACTGTTACATTTGTCTACAGAGTGCAGACGTATGTAAATTAATAAATAAAATATCTAGGAGCAGCATTTTGCCTGTAGCTGCAGGAATCTTGAAATGCTAGTTGATGGTAATGTGGCAGATGGTAATGTGGTAAAGTAATAGTTATACAGGTATAGCCATTTATATATATATATATATATATATATATATATATATATATATATATACACACACACACACACACATATGCACACACACACACATATACTGTATATAAAGCTAAGGCAGTTTTGCAGTAATATACCTGCAGCTCAACAAAGAATATCAACTTGCATGCATATTCATAGACATTTATAGATATTTTCCTGCTCTATATTCTACTCACCACACTCATTTAAAGTGATTTGTTTCCTAGTTACTGCAAGTATTATTGGAATAATGTTATACTCCCCTCCCACTTCTTCTAAGGGGCGGCCGTGGCCTAATAGTTAAAGAGTCAGACTTGGTGGGGGAAGTGAATTACCAGCATACTCTCCCCTTTCAATAACATGAATGAGATGAGACCCTTGAGAAGAGCACCGAACCCTCAAATGCTCCCAGGGTGCTGCAGCATCAGCTGCCCATTGCTCTGGGAGTGTGTGTGTGTGTGTGTGTGTGTGTGTGTGTGTGTGTCTGTTCACTACTCACTGCTGTTTGTGTGCACTTGGATGGCTTAAATGCAGAGCTCAAATTCTAAATATGGGCCACACATCCTTTTCGTTTCGTTTCCTTTTCCTTCTACTGTCTGTCTGCACATTATTCTCCTGATTTGCTAGTAGTCAATGTAAATAAAATGTAAAAAATAAAAATAGAAACATTTGACAACCACAATTAAATTATCTTTAAATTAAATTTAAATACATCTTAATTATTGATATTTACACAGAACTATAATAGGATTGTTTTCCCACATGCATAAAGTTTTCCATCTTTAATTGAAAACAGTATCATGCAGACAACCCCTTAGAAGACAAGCTGCTTGCAGAGTTCAGCTTCATCCGGTCCAAACACACCTGCCTGGATGTTTCTAGTAACCTGGAAGACATTGATTAGCTTGCTCTGATTTGTTTTATTGAGGGTGGTGCTTAACTCTGCAGGATATAGTTTTTCAATCTTACAGGATTCTGTTTTACACCACTAAGAGTAACTTCATTGCTAACATTTTACATCTCAGCTGTCAGTCAGTGATTGTAGAATATACGTTTTCATGCATGCTGAAAACAGTGACAGCAGTAAGTTAAAATAGGTTGTTACAATAAGCTAACCAGCAGTTAAACAACTGTTACATTATTATCCTATCCTCTGTGGGTCAGTGGTCAGCACACGCAATTTGCACTTCATTTCTCATCTTTTATCCAAGCACTCTCCATTCCAGCAAACTAAAATGCAACCAAATATGAAGTCATTACTGATATACAACACATCAAAAGACAAGCATTGCCATGTATTATTCAGAAATGTCTGATAAGCAGTATTCGAAATTGAAAGCTTTCACACACAGTGAACACAAATACACACAGTGTATTAATAAAGTGATTACCCTCTGAGATGGGCAAGCAATATTCCAAGTTGAAGAGTTTGGTTCAGTTAAAGGACATTTAACAAACAAAGTGATTTGCTGAATTGTTAAATTAAATTTTGAATTCGTAAGCACTGATGTAAAAAAGAATTTAAAGTTATCTAGCCACAATAAAAAAAGAAAAAGACATTGTTTTCACTATTAATTATTTGTAATATATGAATGAAACCTGTACCTTCCACAGAATAAATTGCACAGAAAAGGCAAGCAAAGAGCATGTACATTTTCAAAAACAATTAAGCACTTAAAAACTCCCTTGTACTCGTGTGTGAATGGTTATAATGTGCAACACGGAAAAGAGTCACTTCCACATTTGTCCATGTGTGTTGCCATAGTATTCATAGGCGGACACTTGCGTCATTAATAGGCAACGATGACCTATTAATGATGATTCATTATTTAAATACTGAATTTCTATGAATTTACAAAACCTAGAGAACTTTTGAGACAAGGTAAGCACACAACTGCATGAAATATATAACACTGTGCAAGTGGTTTTTGGATATTTTATTACAAAAATCTTACATATTGTGCCTTTAAGTATTCGACTTGCACTAAATATAGGCTCAGAGAAGCACTTGAAGGAGAATTATTATTCCCCTTTATACAATAGGTCTCTGGAGTCTCCAGAATGTGTTAAATTTCAGCACGAAATGCACCACAGATCATTAATTATATCATTTTGAAAATGCCTATTTTGAATGGAAGCAGTAAAGGCAGAATATCTGTGCCTGTCTTTTTAAATGCAAATGAGCTGCTACTTCCCGCATCCTTTTCCAGCATAGACCTGCACCATTACAGCTCATACCCGCTAAAAACAACTGTTTTGTTAAAACTTCTGATATACCTTCTGATGCACACATCTGAAGGACATGGACAGAAAGTGGCTTTCAAAGGCATGTAGTAAACTAAGTTCTCATTCACACACAAGTTTACATTAAAATCACACAAATTAACAGCTAGTTAATTATGTCTGTGGCGGTTAAATAATCAATAAATCCACTGCTCTCTTGTCTCCCCAGAGGCTCTCTTATCACGTTCTGCTCATACTTTCTCCATGGCATTTGAACTGGTACAAAGTTGTCTATTACGTAACCAAAATGACGGCAACTTGGGTGGAAGCTCACAGATTAAGGGGTGGTTAATGAGATCCCTATGCAACATCACAAGGGAAGTGAGATCAGACACGTTTTCAGAGGCTTGCAGAAAAAGGCTTACTAAAACAAAATTACTGGGTTAATCTTTTTCACGTTTCCTTTTTCGGTAGATGCAATTTTTTCACTTAAAAACTGGAAAATTTAGATGTTCATGACATGTCACCTTTAAAAGCATTTAAATGAAAAACTAAAACAAACAATAAACCAAAACCATCAAAGACCAGAATGACCAGCAAACAGGCAACCGTTATATTCAACAAGGAACTAAACAAATGCTAGGGATACACAGGGGCTAACAAGCTTAACAAAATAACAAAACACACTAATCAAGGAGAACCGAAGAACAAATGGACTACAAACTGACTGTAAACACCGAGAGATGGGAAGTGGCATAAAAGTCTAAGACAATGCACAGAGAGCATGTGACAAAAACAAGTTGATTTGTCGAGTTGATTTGTGAAGCAAAAAACATCTCAAAATTGAAAAAAAAAACTTTAAAAATTCTCTTGAGCATAACGGATAAATATTGTAACCTTATAGATGAAGACCCTGTAAAAATATATATATAAATAGTATGCCAAATAAAAACGTAAAACTATGGTATTGCTACGCAAAAATTTATCATGCATATGATATGGCGTTCATGTAATACATGATACACATCTACCCGACAATCCTAAGCCTACCCACTGCATATCATATGCATGAGAGAGTCAATTTCTGCATATAAACTGTACACCAAATCAAACCATAAACATGTGCACTTTCATGAGATTGGATGGTATATAAAACAGGTGATTCACAGCTATCCGCATTCTCGTAAAGTAGCCTTGTTGACAAATTTAGGTGAGTAAGAGCACAGTGATATAATTCTTTTAGTGCTCTGTAGTTGGCAGCATCACTTTAGACAAAATAAACTGCTGCAGAAAAGCTAGGTTACACATAAAATGTATTGTGTAATTGCAACCCTTTCTACTAATGTAGTGGAGTAAATAGTAAAGATGCTTATTCAAAAATGTAGTGAAATAGAGAGTAACTAATATCTAATCTAATAACTAATTGGAGAGCATTCAAAAAGATCCTGTAATTAATTGCATTTATACCTCTGTGGCCATTTTATTGAGTTCAGGTATTTTTGGTTATGGAGTTTGGATGTGAAAAGCCATGTAAAGACTCTTTAGTAATCTACTTTTATATTACATTAAATACGCATGTTCAAAACAACATGAAGGGTGAATGAAAGCAACTTTCATTTTGGGGTCAACGTTTCCTTTAGAGATGCTGGCTAGAACTATAAAGTTTTGAGATCCCCTACCAGCACTGTGCCCTTAGGATGCTCCCTGCAGCGAACGGACTATAAGCAGCTGCTAAATATCAAATATCCTAACCTTAATCAAATGTTGAACTACCAAGGGCGCATGCAAAATTTTTAGTTGAAAAACTAATTTCAGATAACCAATGAAATGAAAATGTCACTCACCTGTTTAATAGCATGCAGCAGCTTACCATAGCAGAAGACAATGACCAGGAAGGGGGCAATCAGGCAAAAATAAAGAGGCAAATGATGTAAGAGATGTTATTGGCTGTCTTGGTTGTCCAGTCTACAGAGCAGGTGGTCCCAGGGCCTTCTGGGCCATAGCGGCTCCAACCAAATAGAGGGGCAGAGTCCAGATTAAAAAGTAGACCCAGGACATTACCACCCCACCGGCCACCTTCCTATAGTTGGTGGCATCCGCCTCTGTGGAGCCCATCATTGTACAGTAGCGTGCTCGTATGATAGAACGGCCAGAGAGATAAGTGAAACAATGCCTGCAGAAAAGATAAAGACATTTTTCAATAATGTTACAATATGATTTAGGTTTAAATAGTTAAACGTGTCATTCCATTATAGTAAACCCTCTATCCTTCATTCAGAAGGGCAGAACTCATGTCCTACTATTACTTAAAGACTGGTACTGACTGGTAAAAAGCAGCTCAGATGTCCATGAGAACGTTTTGAAGTTCAGTTGAGTTTCCTGATAAGAAAGTCTTTGAGTTTTTATTCATACTCTTTATTTGTTGTGCAGTTTTAGGTGCATGTGATCCACAAGCCAGCTCCTAAAGCTGAAGTCTATAATTTATGTACTATTCACCTTGTATCCTGTCTCCCATTTACTCTACTAACAGCAGAAGGTCTCGGTAGCACCACAGAGGCAAAATGTTTATGTGAAGGAAGTAAATTCAAATGTTTGAGATTCATTTTATTATTACTCTTACTGAATTTCTATTATCAGTGAAGTGGATAGAAGTAGTGTGTAATTTGAACCTTCAAGCCTGGGACTGACCTGTCAAAAGACTTGGGATTAGCTAAAATTCCATAACATCTTGTGCCATTTTTTCCATTTTCCTTCATTAATCAGATTAATGGACAAGAATGTGTACATGACTAATGCATTGTACTTTGAAATCAGATTATGTAAATCTTAAATCTTTTTATTAGGTGAACTAAACCCTTTAGGTTTCTCCAGAGGTTAGGCTCTAGAGCGTTTATTTGATTTGGAGCAACACACAGTTACGTATACATTTTAATTAGCAAAGATCCTGCAATTGATGAAGTAATCAAGGTAAATCCCTGTGTGTACATCTGTTAGTGTTGAATACTTTAATTTCCAGGTCTGTCAACTCAGACCTGAGATACTTTGATGTCTTTATAACAATTAAATCTCCGTGGCTTGTTCATTATTTTTCAGCATCAAGTTCCCCACAATATCACCATTACTTCTTGTGAGTATTAGGGGAAGACAACATTCAAACCTGTGGACACTGAGTTCAGCTGACTGTGTGATGGTTTGATAAGGAGGCCATATGACATAAACTGAAGTACCCGGTTCAAGGGCATGACCGCAATGAAGCTCACTCGAAATATAATCCGTCTACAGCCCGATTGCTGATCCATTAACTAAGCCACTACACCATGCTGTATATACCAAATACCCCAGTTTTGAGATTCTAGTAAAAACATCTTGATCTTGAGTCTCTAGATGCACTTATCAGATGGCCATTTGAGATGGCCATCTGATAAGTGCATAAAAAAAATTTAAGTTACGTTATAATCAATGAATTTTTCTATGCTGCACAATGAATCTCCTACATGATGGTGACACTTTGTTTGAGATGATTTGTGTTGAATACGACACATGAACAAAAGCTCTAGCAATTCTAGTATTGAATGGATTTTAACTTAAACGTCCTTGATCGGTTGTTTGCTCCAAAAACATAACAGATACAGCTACATTGCTTAATGCTTAACAAAAAAACACACTGAAATAAAACCAGATAATGAAATAATCTCCAAATCTCAAATGCAAAGGATAGTTTGCCAAATCTGCAATGAAATGCCATACAGTTTGAACTGACAGTGCTATAAGAACCTGGTCTGATACACTCAGCCTTTCAACTTGTTGCATTATTTGTTCTTCTTTGAAATATAAAAAAAATGATATGAACAATATGCATACCATGAAAGACCAAAACAACATTGGTCCCCAATGAAAATGGGGATTAAAAATTTGATTGGTATACATGTATAATGTATTACTTTTTATATTAATCAAAATAAAATTTAATTTGTCACGTAATTATACATATTGTGCAATATGCAGTGAAATGTGCAGGTGTTAAAAAATGCTGTAAACAGAGAATGCTTTCAAAAATGGAAGTTTTAAACCTTTTTTTAAATAAATGAACTAAATGCAGTGAAAGAACTAATTAGAAATCTAAATCAAATCTATATTTGGTGTGACGACCCTTTGCCTTCATAATAGCAGCAGTTCTTCTACACTTGCACACAGTTTTTGAAGGAACTCAGCTGGTAGGTTGTTTTAAACATCTTGGAAAACTAACCACAGATCTTCTGTACTTCTTGTTCTTCTTTACGCTGAAGATAGTTATTAATAACTTCGGCTGTGGGTTTAGGGTCGTTGTCCTGGTGCAGAATAAATTTGGGGCCAATCATACACTTACCTAATCGTATTGCATGATGGATAAGTATCTGCCTGTATTTCTCAGCATTGAGAACACCATTAATCCTGACCAAATCTCCAACTCCATTTGTGGAAATGCAGCCCCAAACAGTCAAGGAACCTCCACCGTGCTTCACTGTTTCCTGCAGACATTCATTATCGTACCACTCTCCAGCCCTTCAATAAATAAACTACCTTTTACTACAGCCAAATATTTCAAATTTTGACTCATCAGTCCAGAGCACCTGCTGCCATTTTTGTGCACCCCAGTTCCTAGGTTTTCGTGCATATTTGTGTCACTTGGCCTTGTTCCCATGTCAGAGTTATGGCTTCTTGGCTGCAACTCTTCCATGAAGACCAGACTTCTCCGGACAGTAGATGGGTGTGCCTGGGTCCCACTGGTTTCTGCCAGTTCTTAGCTGATGGCACTGGTGAACATCTTCCGATTTCGAAGGGTAATAAGCTTGATGTGTCTTTCATCTGCTGCACTAAGGTTTCTTGACCGACCACTGCGTCTAATTTTCTCAACATTGCCATTTTTTGTGCTTCTTCAAAAGAGCTTGAACAGCACATCGTAAAATCCCAGTCTGCTTTGAAATCTCTGTCTGGGAGACCTTGTCTGGGAGACCTTGTTGATGCAGTATAACTACCTTGTGTCTTGTTGTTGTGCTCATTCTTAACATGACATGAAACTGTCTTTCACAACCTCACCTTGGAGGCAGAGTTTGGCTGTTCCTCACCCAGTTTTAAGCCTCCTACATAGCTGTTTCTGTTTCAGTTCATGACTGGGTTTCACCCTACGTGTGACACTGATGATCATTAACACCTGTTTGGTATAACTGGTTGATCATACACCCAACTATAATCCTACAAAATCCTTTGTGCAAGTATACCTATAAGAATTGATGTTGGTTTAAAGGCAAAAGATTATTTAGATTTTTCTTTTGTTCGCTCACTTTGCATTTTGTAAACTGACAAAAATAAACAATCATTATTTATATTTCTGAAAGCATTCTTTGTTTACAGCATTTTTTCATTTTTGCACAGTACTGTATATGTATATGTACATATAGGTGACATAGAGGCCATTGAATAAAGTAGCAATATGCATATTACATAGTTTTTAGTTTATGTAGTTTACCATTGTAATATTTATCATGCTCAGCAACCTCGGTATTATTAATCATATTAATAACACATTTGGCAGACATTAATTTAATTTCTTCTAAGTTAAGGAGAGATGTAACTTTAATTTTGATGCACTACATGGTCAGACTTTTTAAAGTGCTCCTCTGGGATCAATGCTCAAGAACACAGTGCTGCAGTATGAAATGACTTTTTGATTACTTTCTTCAAATTGAATCCAGATGAAACCAACAATCATAAACATTTTATGAGACAAGAAGCCATTTGTTTTTGTTTTTGCTTATTCTAATGATAAATTGTCCACATAACACATTAATAGGATATAGTAAGTATCTGAAAAATTGCATAAGATCTCAAGCCATACTGAGGTGGATTCAAAATCTAATATTCTGGCTATGTTAAGCTGCCAAGAGGTGATTTTCCCAAAAACAAAGCAATCAAATGTGATTTGTCTTGCTCTGCAGCATTCACTGGCAGCCTTGTGATGCCAAAAAAAAGAAAAACATTCTTTGCTCAGAAGAGACTTACTGGAGAATATAACTATACTGATCCTTCTCTAGACATACTGTAAAACAAAGAGGTTTCAAAACAATCTGAGGTTCGAGCATGGTTAGGGCATCTGATCTGATCAAATGCAAAAATAAAAATAAATATATACACATATAAACACAGAACAAATACTACTTATACATCCAAGAGGTATTTTTTGTCCCTGCAATGTGCAAATGTTTTACTTTAACACAAATTCTTCAACAAGAAACAGCTTGGGACATTTAAAAAATGACTCCTTTGAGATACAATAACTTTATACATGGTGCACTTTTAAATGTAAAACGCAGGATGTTTTCATTTACAGATGTGTTACACACTGCATGAAAGGTCATTTTCAAAAATCCATAATAGGGGACTTTAAGTCTGAAACATGACATGAGAAATCAAACACACACTTTTGGCAACATTTAACATCGCAAATACTAAATGGATTGATAGTAATGGATTTGATGTATGTGACTGCATGCTGATGACATTTTTATTACAGTTTACTAGTGTTCCTGACTGAACAACAGATCCTTTTTAGCAAATAAGGAGTTACATCTTCAACATCAATGTTATTATCTTCACTGTTCTATGCCCTTCTAATGTAACAAATGTTAATGAATGCTGAAAAACACAGTGGTGACTGTTGTGATTCAAAGTGATGAATGATTCTAAGATACTATGCCGTTCTAAAAAAAGAAAAGAAAAAAAAACTGAAAATGCATTTATCTATAACAACCTCGCTTTCCAACCAAAAAGGTATTTTTGAATCACTAAGCTCACAGACGTGCTAATAGTTATCAAACCCAAAGGCTGAAGTGAGCCTGACATGCTATGTTCTGCTGAGAGGTCAGTGTGCTTGTCTCAGATTTGGTCACATAGACAAAGAAAGGATAAGAGAAGATTTTAACCAATGATCTTGATTTCTTTGTTTGGCATTGTGCTTTTTCTAGCATTTTCTTTTTCCTTACATTTCTGTCTTCATCAGACTCAAGTCCTTAATGGCATCTCCCTCTGTCTCAGCTAATAGTCCATGTACACATTAATAACTGTCCAATATTTTATTTGTAATGATATCTACTAAAATATACAGTCACTGAAACAGTAATCAAAATTTGTGACAAAACTGCATTTTATTTCCTGTAAGTTTTGAAGTCGTGCATCAATAAAACAACAATATAAGTAATATAAGTCAATCTGCTAGACAAATGACATCAATCAAACATTGTGAGAGGAACGAAATCTTTGAATTATGAAAAACATCAAATGCTTCATGTCTCATTTCAGTTAATTTGTGATAAAGGTAGGCAAGCACAAAAAAAAACAGGAAAGCTGCTATCCAAGTGGTGTTTCATCACTGAGCTATTGACTGAGAATCACATCAGTTGAAGGTACTAAATTTACTTGGGCATAAGATTTGCTGCCTCCAGCAAGAACCTTCAGACTCATCTGCAGTTATAAGCTGCAATTCTGTCTGTGTACTGATGTGGACTCTGTCTGTTTGTAATGGATGTAAGAAGATATTCAAAACTGCATTTCTATGAAATTCTTTAAAACACTAAGAGCTTTTCACTTTTTGGACTATATTAAAGCTGTGACATTTAGATTCTTTAATTCCGGAAAATGAAATGGCGGTATACACATTTATTGATTATCATTTTTTTGTTTACATATTACAAAAAATTTCGACTAATTCAACACCAATGAGTGTTACAAGTTTTGCAGAAAACAGTTTGTATTATATTTATGCACGTTTTCTAAAGTGTATGAAACTAGCATTTTTAAGAGTGACACTTGTCTTTTAAACTAGTTTGAAAGGCTTCTCGTCTGTGGTTAATCTAAACTTGCAACTGAATACTTTAGCTACTGATTAACAGTTTTTGAACGATTGATTCCAGTTGAGGTCTTTACTGAATGAAAAAACGTAACATCTGACGAACTGAACAACATAGCTTACAGTAGATGCAGCAAGGCAGTTCATTCTCCAAAACACTCACCTAACAACGAGTTGGCAAAGCCGTACCACACACATCCAGTCTCGCCGATGAGCCATCGCCCTTGAGTGCTCGCCGCGAAGCTGAACGGCGTTCCCAGCACGCAAACCAGGAGATCACTCAAGCAGATATTCACCAGCAAAAGTTGATGGGAGACCGCAGAATCTTGTAGCGGCAGAAGAGCACGAGGACCAGAAGGTTGTTGAGGAATCCGAAAGTGCCGATGAAGCCCAAGGTCACCGCTACGAGCAGGTGGCCGGTGGGACTGAGGTTGCGATAGGAGGAGGACGCCTCCAAATGTTCCTCCACTGCACTGAGGCACAGCGCGCTGTTCGCCCTCCTGCAACTGATCGCGCTCGAGTTGGACGCAATCATCGCAATCCGTTCTGAGCGCACATTGAGCAAAAGTCACTGCATTGTTTTTCTGGGGAGAGCAAAACATTTAATGTGCTGTGGCGTTTTGACAACAGACTGCGATCCATAAAGAGGATAGTTATTTGAAGAAGATTTTAAGTGTTGGATGAGACGCACGGCGATTTTTTTTTTTTTTTTTTTTTTTTTGCAATTGCTGAACTTTGTTGCTTCGGTTCATCGGTTCAAAAGTGGGAATAAAGTTTGGCGTCCCTTTGCTCCACCGTGTGGCGATTACAATCGTCATATGCCGTGGAACTGTAGTCTACCGTTTTGATGTTAGTGTACCTCCTTCTCATCTGACGTCTAAGTCCGTCTGCTCTCCTGAGGATTAGTGGGCGCAACATCCAGGTTAAGAGGACAAAAACCTCCGCAGCGCAGACGCTCCTTCCCGGTTCTGTCGCACGACACATCGCACGATTAACGTGTCAGATCATTGATCGTACGTTTTAGCGCTGTCCATGGTGCTCAGTATTTATGTAGCGTAAGCGTCGACCTGTTTAGAGAAGTTAAAAAAAGAGAGCTTAAAAACCATCGGTCCCTAATTGTCCACGACGATAATTAAATAATCCTGTGAATTTCTCATCTGATAAAATTGCTTAAAAAAAAAAACATAAATCGTTTCAATCGAGCTCGTCAGCATGAATATATCAGCCTGTTGAACAGTCTATGCATTATAGGCTGTTAGGATTACTTTGTAGTCTAGAGAAGAGTTTGCACATAATCGTCACATTCCGTTTCAACCACTGTGATTTTCTGGGTTCCTTAAAATTATATTTATTTCTCACTCTGGATATCACAGAAATTTATGTAGGGCTGTCAGTTCGCATTGAATAAACGGATGCGCGTGCACAATACTTACTGGAGAAGGGGTTGGGGGTGCCCCTCTGTATTGATCTGAAGAAAAGAGCCGGTTTAAATGCATCCTAGGACAGTGCTGGGGGCTTTGTTTGATTTTAAAGTGATTTTAAACATTTTTTTTAAAATGTTAATTAAATAAACGTTAACCTAAGTGTTTCACAATGCAAAATTCAACAGTCGGTATACATGGACTATGAATTGTAATTCATTATTTGTCTGTATCTCATTGATTGTGTTGTATATTTAATTCATTAATGCTCCTTCTCTGGTTCTTTGGCTAGTAAAACATTTATTTGGTAAAAGTAAGGTTTTTTGTGAAGCTCAGAAATTGCCGAATCACTTAATCTTATCAAGGTCTAGAGGTGTCCTTCTTTTCCAATGAATTTGGAGTGTTTTTTATTCTTTGTGAGATCTAATTAGTTTTACTGTCTGCAAGCCATGGCAAAGAGCCACTGCGACGCTCGTGCCCTCTGTTATCATCCCATATAGAACAAACATTTCTCAATGTACACCTCATAAAATAAGTTCACGCTTAGTTAAAGGGATTTTCAGTCAAATTGAAAATGCTGTACTTTTTTTTTTTCTTTTTGCAACTTTTTATATGCACAAGAGGGAAAAGTGCTCTATTGTTTGGCTTGTTAAACCCCATTTCATGCTATAATCTTCTAGTTCAATTGGATGGAAAATAAGAGCGGTTATACAAATCTGCAACTGCAGAAATCTGTTCTATACTGTGGTTAATTGGACCAATGTTCTATTTTACTCAGGGAGCAATTCAATTTAAAAATGTGGATATAGTGTCTGAATGAATAATGCTGTAGCCAACAGTGAACAAGGAAGTTTAGGATCATGTCTCTGACAACTGCAGGAGCTGCACCGAGAGCATTAATCTAGTGAATAACCTGCAGAACAGCAGATGCAAATTGTGCAAAAGTACATTACATGCAAGTAGACTATAACAAATATACTTTTTCACACACACACAAATAATTATTAAGTGAAAATCCAATAGTGCACCGTCAACATTACTGAAGGGCACCTTCAACTTTGAATGACATCGACTATTCAAGTCCGCAATTAATAATATAAATAAAATTAGTCTGTTGCTAAACATCAAAATCCTGAATGCCTCAATTAATGCACCCATCTACTAAGCATACAGAACGAATGCACTGGTGTTAAAGTATCTACAGAATTACAAATTCTATGTATGTTGTTCTAAAATCATATTTGTGCTTTTTCGCTCATCGGAAGCAGCATGAGGGTCCTTACTGATCATCCTTAGAGGAAATGCTGTTATGCTTCAAATCTTACATTTTAGTCGTAAAGCCAGACTGTTTACCTTCAAGTCAACAACATCTCTCAGTTTGAAGGATACATGATGTCGAATGCTAGAGGCTGAGACAGATATAGAGTGGTTCACATTGTGTGGGCTGCATGGAATGTGAAGAGTAATAATTTATCCATTCAAAGAGGCCACTGCGGTGAGCATCTTGTCATGCAATAAAATCCTACATTACCTGATGCTAATAAAGACCCAACCCCTGTTGTGAGCAGGCTAGCATGCGGTGCATTCATAAATAGGGTGACCAAATAAATCGAATAAAAAATGAAATAAAAATTCTCTTATCTTGGTCATATATGGCTTTATTATATTAATCGTGAGATTAAGAGTTTTTCAAAGCATGAGATAAATACGATAAATAATTATTGTAACCTTAATTGAAATGGGATAGACTGAAAAGCAGCAGTCCAAACAAATTAAATTTTGAATGCACATTCTGTACAAAAGATTAAAAAATAAAGTCTTATGGATTTAGGAGAATATAGCGATAAATAAATGAATGATAATCTTTATACCTATTATGCAATGATAGCGATAATAAGGGGGGATGAACCGTAAAATATAAGAGTTTGAGAGCCATTTATCTTATTGTTTCTGCGGTTAGAGTACTGCAATGTGTGGAAATAGCTTGTGTAGTTCAACTAATTAAACAGTCACAGAACGTACTGCGGAAATGGGCCACTTCAGTTCAACTGTGCTCTTTTGTTCCCTGATCTATGTCAGTCAATTTATTTTCAAATTGTATGCGATTGGTGTTTCCAAGTATGTGTATGTACTACGCAATGATATTGTGTGCAATGAGTATAATAACAAGACCTTTTTTTTTACTTTTATTAATGGCTCCACAGTAAAATCTTGACTAGCCTATAAGATCTGATCCTGTCACAGGACAGAAGAGAGAATCGGGCACATTGTCAAGACAAAACTGGCAGTGTATTTCATAAATGGAGGTGGAGCACACAACATTAACACCTTCATGCTGAGTCTCACCAACCTTCTCACCTCTCTCTCCATAGGGAGCCAGCATATCCTATACTCCTGACAACGACCTTGAGTTGCCCACCCTTGTGACTAAATTTAATGTGCTACTAGCAGGGTACACAAACCAACTGCTAATATTTCATGCTTCTCTACACACCTGTGCATTAAAGGTTAAAAGTTGTCCGTTTTTTATGTGTGGTTTGTTTGTCTATTAAACAGATGGCCAGAACGTTCTACGTTAATTTTAAATCACCATCAGAGATTCAGAAATAATTAAATCCAAAGGAGGTTTTCTTTGTTTGTTTGTTTGTTACAGGTTTTGCAGAAAGGTTTTGCAGCCATCACTAACTCTACTACATTTATACAAATATGCAAAATGAACATTTGCTGCATGCTTGATGTTACTGAGCCTGTCCTGTCCTGTCCTCTAAGCAAAAAGCACCTTGTTATGATCTATTTTTAAGTTTTAAATTTAAGCGCTCTCAAACAGGCGTAAAAATAATGGATGTCATGAAATGATGCATGACTCTCATTACCGATCAAAATGTGTGTTTATTTAAATGCAATGTGTGGACTTTACACCGATCTCATGGTATTTGATCCATTTTTTTCTTAAAGAAATAGTTTTACCTTACAGAAATAGTGCAAATCCTATAGTGCATATACATTTTATATAAAAAATGCTTTATCTGGGATCGAACCCATGATCATATGGCACATGATTACATATAATCATATATAACACAATCTGCTACCAACTGATTCACATGTAACCTGACACACAACGCAGATAAACGAGTACAAAGCATTAATATGAAAATGTTACATTGCCAATAGGTTTAAGACCTATACGAGAGTATTGGTTGAAGGACAGGTTGGAGCATTACTTATCATCAAAGAAACCATTGTCAAGATGACACATCATCAGAATCTTGATAACTACAGTACAGCGTGAAGAATTTATGGGTTGTCAATAATGATTGGTGTTGAGTCAGCCTGTCATTCTGAGGCCAAGATCTCATTTTGCAAACATGACAGACTTGATAATGGCTAGTGTACCGAAGTGGTCTGCTGCACTTACTGAGCTCGCTATGATTCGTGAAGTACCACAACAGGCATCTAATTATTTCTCTGTTTTCAGTAAACTGCACATGGAACCAATACAGAGATATTGAAAAGAGATTGCACTGGTTGACAAAAACAAATTAGTGGGAGTCAGCACTTTGAAATATAACTCACACTGATTTTTAATGGAGGCTTGAGTTTTTAGAGCTATGTAGTCACAGTGTATGGGGTAAAACATTACAAAGTCATGAACTAAAATTTGTATGTCAGATGAGATGAAGGAAACAATATGTGCAGTGTTATGGGGACATTCAGTCCATGACTGAGAAAGAAACACTGATCTATCCAAAAGTCAACAAAAGTAAGCTATTTCCTGTGAATTTTCCTAAAAGTAAAAACCTGAGACCTTATTTAAAATACATTTTATATTGTGGCACGTGATGTCTGAGGAGTAGCATTATGAATGAAGGGGGTGTGGTTAGCTATGTATTAAGATCAATGGAATGAGAATGGTAGGTGTTTGTTTCTGGCCGGCAGAAATAGACTGATACTTGTTTGTTTGAGGGCGGTTCGCAGGTGGATCTCTTCGGATCCAGGAGATGGGTCTGACTCGATTTGAGATTAAGTGTTTTAAAATGTGGTTTGTTTTAGCGAGAATAAAGGCATTTCTCAGTTCTACGAAACCTACGGCTCATAGGCGAGAGATTTGTAAATGCCGTTTTGGATTCCTTACAAGGTTAGGAGTTTGTTTGACGTTTTTTATGTTTTAATAGATGATGGTTGTCTAACTATAAATAATAAAGTTGTTGTATTATGTGTGTCAGCTCTACAGAGCCCATTTGTTGCTCTTGGTTTACTTTGAGTTTATTTTTTTGGTTTGTTTGGTTTTGGTTTTGTTAGTCCGCTTGGGTATTTAAACTGGTAATTGGGCCAAATTAATTTGGAAACAGCCCTTTGGGCAGACTAGTTTTTTTTCTTTTTTGTATTTTGTTTGTTTCTCCCATTGCTTATTCCAAGGAGGACACTATATGTCTAATGCTGATGCAGAGTTGAGCTAGATTTGAAGTGGTATTTACGGTTGATGAATTGTGTAAATCACAAGGTCTTCTTTCCTATTATAAATTCATTTGTATGGGTTTTGTGTAATTTTTTTGTGTTCGGCATGGTTTATGCTCAGCTCTTGCTGGATAAACTTATGTGTAAAGTCTCCCCTTGTGATTTTAAAACCATTGTGAAGCCATCAATAAATCTTGGATTTATACACGAACCTGATTCAGTGCTGTTTATCTGAAGGGGTGACCTCTGTTACTATATTATGTTACTCTGCCATTACGTTTCAATTGCAATTGTAAATAAAACTGCAATCATACCTCTCCTCCTCCTCTTCCTTTGCATGACCTGACATGAGAATGATCATCATGGTATGTATAAATATATGTTTATATACATAGTTTTAAGTCATTGTCATGAGATTTTGTTACTCTTCATATAAATAATGTTGTGCACAAAATTGTTATTATGATTATTGTGGTATGTCTAAATAGTTTAATTTTGTTCATCAAACAAATTTCATCAAACAAATTGCTGTGACCATTTAAAGGAAATGTATATTTTCACTTTAACAAATGGGGCATCGTCTCTGCAGTTTTGCTGAGCTGGGTTGTGCCGTTTGACACAAGTGAGCATCTAAAGACTGTGATTGAATTTTAACTCCATCTTGCTTGTCATTATAGGTAAGCTTTACACTACATCCTCATCCCTCTTCCAAGGAAATGCGTGTCATGTTCATCAGAGAATAGTCAATAAAATGACATGCCTGAACACAGCAGTACTCAGATACTTGGTTACTAAGACTTTTGTTGGCAAAACACATACTGTGTCTGAGGGAACAGCAGAAGACCATGAGCATAATTACATTCAAAAGACCATTAAAAAATAATAAATAGTTGTTTCAACTCGAAATATTTGAAAATACTTGCAATTTTTAAGTTACTAAATGTTAATTTAAGTGACAACTGGAATATTCTAGATGACTAAACTAAGCATTTTTAGGCAGCAGGATAACAAGTTATTTCAATTGAAATACAGTGTTTTTACAGTGCAGTATGTGTTCTTTCTCTCACAGTGAGTATTAAGCTGTATCTTAAGCATTACCATTCTAACATGCCTCACAAAGTTGAATTAAATGTAAAACTGTGCATTGCTTTTTTACTCATGGGCGGCAGGTGTATCACATTCTTTTCTTATTTTCTCTGAATGGAGATGCAGGCATGTTTTTTTTTTTTTTTTTATAATTGGAAAGAATTCCAGGCACGAAGCTCAAGCCATAAATGTTTAACAGGTGGTTCCTCTCATGATATAAAAGGCATCTGTCGGATGACATCCCCCAGACCGACCAGAATGATCACAGGCCCACTAGAGCCACTGCATGAATTTTCATGGGAATATGAAGCCCCAGACAAGTATTGTGAGAATGTGTGCACATGTGTGTGTGCGGGTGTGTGTGGAATATAAATAGGTATGCATTGAAGCTCACAACTCTGGGCAGGTGTGGAGGAGATAGGAAGGATATGGTTAGCTTGTCTTTTGCTTGTCAGCCATGCTTAGGGTGATTTTACAGTATGGCTCCAGCATGTTAAGTACAGTTTGTCATCTAACCTTTTTTCACAATAACTTTCATGAACTGGAGGTAATGTCACTAGTCGAGCACCAGAAGTGTACACACCATGTGACATTATGCAAATGCGCGCAGCTTATCTAACAGCGAGAAAGATGATTCTTAGAAATGGAACATGAATGCAGCCCCCTTATCCAGATAACCTGAATAATGTAACATAATGAAAAGGCGGAGCTGTGAAAAAATAAAAAATAAATAAATAATAGCTTGACAAAAAGAAAATAGGCCACTTTCTAAATGATCTAACTGGTTTAGGAGAAGTTTTGACTTTCGCTTATTTCCCAGCACTGTGGGTGCCTCATCTCCCAGGAGTGCAGATCTAGACATGTAGCACTCTCCCTTAAACATAATAGGGCTACATATTCGACTGGGTCATCAGGCCACCGCACAGTCATTTATCAAACCGCTGCTTATTTAAATGCAACAGCGCAGCGAGGAACAGTATTCTATCTGTATTCTGAGGGCCAGTTTTTCATGCTAAAAACGTCTGATGCTCTACAAAAGCATTGACAAGAAATTATCTGCTCATTGTCATCCCGGCACACATCCTTATGATAAATTGAAGGTTACTCTGATAGTGTTTCTAGAGCGAGGGAAGTATAAATCATAATCCATTAGCCTAGGCATACAGAGCTAATCGTTGTGTCTGCTAAATCAATACGCAAAGTTATGTTTTCAAAATGCAATTTCACAATCAATCGCCACTGGGCATTGACGGGACTTATTATGCTGCATGCAAAAGCAATCATCCAGGGAGTGTGGCATGATTACCCCTCTGGTTCTTATATATCTTGTTCACATGGACCTGGTTGTGGGTCTCCAGGGGAATTGATTTTAAAAGAATTTACATCTAAAGCTTCTGGTGTAGCGCTGTCTTATGGGTCTCCATTCAGCTCCTCCTGTTCCTGAATCCTGCCCCTTCGCCTGCTCCATGCCCTCCTCCAGAACCCAATCCAATGGGATTTTTTTTCCCCAGTGTCCAGTCTACACCTTTCAATATGTTGTGTATATTCCATTTGTTGTGTTCTGGTTTAGTTTCCTGTACTGTTTGCCTACGTTCCTGCAACTTGTTTGGCTAGCCATTAGTTCCCACACTTGAGGAACTTTTGAAATCTGTTTTACTTTGAATATGGTTCTCTGTTAATTAAGCCCTGATTCTACCATGGTTTCTGATGCAGCATTGTTTATTTCAGTTGTTGTGTTGAATTTTCTCCTGTATCCTTGTTGGCTTCATTATTAAATGTGGTGACAATATTTGGAAATATTATGGACTTTGCTGCATGAACACTTTTGGTTCTTTTAAAAGAGCTACAAACACTTCCAAGAGCAACTACTGCCTGCATGTTAGCTGCAGCACTCCAAACATTTTCAAACGCACTTCACTGACGAAAGAGCGGAAATCTATCGATCATCTAAACATGTGCCTCTGCCCTGAGTGCCAGAAAGCGAGAGAGAGAGGCTCATCAAAGTCACTGAGTGATAATAATTCAGACTGGCACTGGGCTGTGCTTCCAAAAAGAGATGAAGTATGTGAGGACAGATGGATGGCTTTTTTGCAGACACAACCAAGGCTGTTAATCAAAAGACAAGAGGTCCCTGTGGAACACAAGGCATTAAAGAACTCCTCCTGAGTTCAGCCAGTCAAAGATATAGCAGCTGATGGCTAAACTGAGAAATACAGATTGTCAAACTGTCTGAGTGCCAGAAAGTCTGGTTTGGAGTACTATGGATTTGACTCAAATAGTAGAGAGAAAACAATCATGTTCACTTTGTTTCAGCGAGTCCTCATTCCCTGTGGTCCAATACAGTTTCCTTTTTTTAATTCACAAAAGCAGATAAAAGAAATTAGTAAAGACAAGAACGGGCGAAAAAAATATGAGTAAAGACATAGTAGCTGTGTAACTGCATTTCTCAGTATGGGGGCGGTGCCAGAATGTAGCTCTTTCATAGTGAAATTATTTTGAACTAACCTAACAAAGACAAAAAAAACTCAAAAAAATGCAAAAATGACCACTAGTGAGAGTAAACACTAACTACTGTTTATTTGTTTTTATTTGCAAATGTCTTTAATTTTGCAGGAAGAATTATGCTTATGTAATTATGTATTATTATATACAGGACTGGCAGACCACTAAATTGCTTTATCCCTGCGCAAAGCTGCTGACAACACAGGCTTGATTATTCAGATGTGTTCCACTCACACTTTGAGACAGCTATCCTGTAAATACAAAATGCGATCCATATAATCTCCCTAGGAGGCCATTTTCTCCACTGCACAGGTCATTGTTGTATGCTCTCTACCTCTGTGGTAAGCAAAAATTTATATGACTGAGGGCTAAGGGCAGGGAAGCAAATAATTACCTGAAATTTCTATTTCATCCTTCCTCGTATAATCTCACAGAGTTTAAATGCCTTTTGCTTAGAGTGCATTATGTCATTAAGAGCTTCTGAGCAAGCTTATTTTTTGTAAACCGAAACTAAAACTAAGAGCAAACGACTAATGAAAAACAATGTCGTAAACTGAAATAAAATAAAAATGACAAAATAATTGAACTAAAACAAAATTAAACTAACAACAGTTATTGAAAAATAAATAATTATTATTTTTTTAAATAATTAAACAATAAATATTAAAAATAAATAATTATTTTTGTTCTCACCTTAGCGGGAAAAATATACTGCTTTGTGGCGCTTTAGGGAAATAAATGGCACATCACGCACATGGGGTTATGTGGTGGAGAGATGTAAAGCAATAAAGCCTGCACGGGTCCTGTTTGATCAACCTGCACCTGCAATACTTAACAGAACTCTCAACTCATTTTCTGACAGCATCACTAATTTGATTCTGTACCAGACCAGAACCATTTGGCATTAAGGCCGCAAGTCGGTCATAAATATAAGCCTACTGTTAAATGAGCACTCCACATTTTTTGGAAATAGGCTCATTCTACAACTCCCCCAAAGTTAATAAATTGAGTTTTACTGTTTTGTAATCTATTCAGCCAATCTCTGTGTCTGGCGATAACATTTTTAGCATAGCTTAGCATAGATCATTTAATCCAAATAGACCAGTAGCATTGCATTCAAAAATGACCATAGAGATTCAATATTTTTCCTATTTATGACTTGAATCTTCTATAGTTCTATTGTGTACTAAGATGGGTGAAAAATTAAAGGTCGGGATTATACTCCTAATAATCAAGGACGCTTCCTTTATCATTACGCTGGAATGTTCCTTTGTTTGCAATTGCCGTTATTTTTGAATTTCTGCCGTTATGATTTATGCACAAATGTTCACAAAATAAAGTGAGCAGAACAGTACAGTTACAATATCATAACTTTTTTTGTATTAAATCTCAACACACATAATTAGATAGAAAAACAATTTCTATAGATTTATTTAATAAAAAGGCCTGACTGTTTCATTTTGGCACACACCTATACTTAACTAATTTCCATTTATATACTGATCTGTTAATTCTGCTAAACTTTAATTAAAACTAAAACTGAAACTAAACTATATAAAAACGTGAAATGAAAATGTGTTCACAAAATCTAAATTAACAAACTAACAAATGCCCTTTTTGTTTTTGGGATTCGAACAGTTATTATTTTATTATAGTTAAAACATTAAATTATTGACAATTTACATATAAAAAGTATATCACAAGTTTTAGTGTTTTGTTAAGATGCGTTTTAAAGGCAAACAAATCCTTGTGACGAACACTTCTGTGATGTTTTCTTTTGCTATTGGTCAAATGAGAAAACATATATATCTTTTTAGATTCTGTTTGCCACTGTAGAAGTCAAACCATTATGATAACCCCAGAAATGTGAAAATGATACATTTACGCAAAGAGTAAAAGCATCTTAATGTCAGCGCATAATTCACACACTGATATTGCCTCGATACAATGAACAGAAGGAAATAGAATGACCTAGAATAGGTGATTGTGCATACCTTGGCACAGTCTTTTTATGGTGTTCAGAATGTTTAAACGCCAGGAATTCCAAAAAGAGCGGACACTGTAACAAAGGGGGATTGTAATATTTATAGATGACCTTCCTCCCTCAAATGCATGGTGGCATTTATGTAAAGAGAGTGACATATTCCTGAGAGGGGTGAAGACGGTCACTATCTTCTTGGAGAACAGCTCTTCCTATGCAAACTGATTGCCCTCATCACCTTGAACAATCACAGTTTACACGTGACAACATTTTTAACCCATTAGGCTTTTCTTCTTCTTCCTCCTCTTCTTCTTCTTCTAAGTATCATAATTTGATAAATCAGATGAGAGTTTTTATGTTTCAAAGGCAACAGGCTAAAACGAATGAAATTAGTTACTTTCAATTCATATACTACTGATCCTGGAATATATATGATTGCCTGAAAAAGCAGGCCAGGTGACCGCGCTTTTGACTACAATTTAATGAATAATCGCCATTCTAAGTTCTTTAATTGTCCATTCTCATTTGCCTTCATTTCTCCTTAAAGGAAAGGTCAAAAGGTGCTATGTATGGGCGTAGTATAGAAACTTAGTACAGAATGGCAAGTCACCATTTTTGTATAGTGCTTTTTACAGTGCAGCCTGTGTTAAAAGTAGCTTCACAGTACTAAACATGGAAATAGTATGTTGTTCTCCTCTGGTCAGATGAAACCAAGGCATCTTTAGGTGCTGATCCCACCATCTGGTCTGGATCCGGCTGGCTGGAGTGACCATTTGATCTGGATCAAGTCTAGATCTGGGTGGCTACGGTGATCTAGCATAGATGCCATTCTTCTGGTAACAAGTACAAGGGATGTTATGGGAAGTGTACCTGGTTCTTGTTGACCTAATTAATGCAGTCTAAGAATCCTTTAAAGTGTCTTTAATTATGGGTTATGAAAGGTTCATATTTTGGTTTTGTAAGACACAAACAGCCAGTAAACATGCATGCTTAGTCAAAAAACACTTTCATTTTCTTGTAATATGCGTTTATTTTACCTTATTTATTCGACAACTCCCTAAAGATTCGTAGTAGCAAAATTAAGTTTCCCCAGGCCTGCTCGTGCAAGGGATCAGGTAATATGCTAATACACTCCTGAACAAAATCTTAAGACCAGGGGATACATTAGAAGTACTGCTTCAAAATACCAAAAGAAGAAGCAGAACCAAGAGACAAAAAATAGAAAATAGGCAATTTATGGAAAACTGCATTTAAACTCAAACATGCCGTTTATCAGCAGATCAAATGTTTATGACCTTAGCCTTAAAAAGTTAAAATCTGCACAAAAATATGACTTTCATGTCATTGTTCTTCAGGCAGCAAACACTTTCACGCTTTCCTGATGGCAAAGACAAAAATGGACTTTAAAGACGTTTTCTGTTCTTGAAATCTTTCTCTCACAGGTGACGTCTTATGGTTATTGGTCTGCAGTCAGCATCAAAAGGGCTTTCACTTGGGTCAGAGATCAGCCTGTGTCTTCACAGACAGCCTGCCATATCCTCCAGCGCAGAGCAGGTAATTTTTGGGGGTTCTGTCACTTGACTTTTGAACTCTTTTCGTCTTGCTGAGTTTAAACTCGGCAGTGATGGCATGTTGCAAGTGGGGCTCTACAATCCTGCCACACTCAAACATATTTTTGTGCAGATTGTTTTACATTTTAAATTTATTCTTAACATTTTGATCAGCTGATGAACTGTCTGTTTAAATGCAGGTTTTAATCAATTGCCTATTTTTGTCCCTTGGTCCTGTTTCTTCTTTTGGCATTTTGAAGCAGTACTTACAACCTGGTTATGATCCAACAGATGAAATATGAACACCTGTAATGTTTCCCCTGGTCTTAATATTTTGTTCAGGAGTGTATGTCATCTTGACACCAACATGAAATGGCTTGGGACTCATTTTAAAAACAAGTTGTTTCAGTAATTTAGAGTCGACAATTGAATGACATTTACTTTATACACGGTGCAATTTCAGATTTAAAACATTGCAGGATGTTTTTTATTCTCTTAGAGTGAACACTTAGCGTTATGCACTGTATGAAAGGTAATTTTCAAAAATCCATAATAAGGCCACTTTAACGGATTTGAATTATAAAAATGTGTTAGGTGTTATGTGTAAGCCAGGTTAAAGAGATGGATCTTTGATAAAGTCTTAAAGGAGTTTGGGTGCTAAATATGAAAATGATTTGCCACCTGCAGTTGATTTTGGTATTCTAGGTATTATCAAAAAGAGTATCGAGATCATAGCAGTTCTTATGATGCAATATGAGCCCACTCAAATATTGTGGTGTTGAACCATTCAGGGCTTTATAAGTGAGGTAGCCAGTGCAGTGTTGACAGAACCAAGATAATGTGGTCAGACGTCTTGGTTCTAGCTGCTTCATTTTGAACCATTATAGTAATCTAACCATTATACATTTACATTTATGCATTTAGCAGACACTTTTATTCAAAGCAACTTACATGGCATTAAAGTTACAGTTTTTACATTTTATCAGCCCTTACTTTCAGCACCATGCTCTAGTACTTGAGCTACAGGAAAGCATGATAAATGATATTAATAGTAAATTGTAACATTTTAAAGGAGAACCCAGCATCGTGTTTTTTTAAATCAATGACTATGACAATGCATTTACCATTATGCTATTAATTGATAATTATCAAATAATTAACATTTTAAGTCAAATACCCTTTAGACACATTTTTAACCAGCTTGCATCTCACGGTGTATTTCTATGCAGATTTTGCTCAGCTCAAACAAGCCTAATGTTACTTTAGTGTCACTGCCTCCACACACTTGTGCTGTGAGCTTTCATCAGATTTAAGACTGATTCAACATACGTCAAACATTGAAATGTAAATCTCAACCAAAATTATGGTTTGAAAACTCAACATTGTATCAATGTTACCTTCGCTCCTCTACGCTCTTAAATTGTTCTTCTATACCTCAAATTCTGCATAGACAGTTCAAATTCAGTTCACTAAAACACTATTACTTATATTCTCACATACGGTGAGAGTCTACAGAAATGTAGACAACCCATCAGTTCAGGCATGAAGACACACGTGGACATGCTGTGTGGTGATCCACAGTGGTACAGACTGCATGTAAATGAACAACAAGCCCACATAAGAGATGCAACTCGCTGACACAGACAAAATGACAGCCGCATCCTGATAAAATTCACTGAGGTACATTTTCCCTTGCCTGCTCAGCGACGCAGAAGCTGACTCGGAATTGCTAAAAATGAATTCATAATTCCCTGTATTTCAAGGATGAGATGTACTTGTGCTTCCATCATTTCAATTTTTGGTGTTTGAATTATGTTGTGCCATGCCGAACCTTTCATGGAGGCAAAAAAAAAGAAAAAAGACTTTATAATAACGTTCAGTTGCATAGAACTAATTGTGTACAAGTCATTGTTTATTTTAAATTATTAATTAATGATATTTTTCAATGCTTTGTGGCTGTTTAAAATATCAATGTTTTGTATATATAAATAATGTACAAGTGATTAGATGATGATTTCATTTACGAAACTATACATTCATAAATGATTATTAAGTAATATGCTAATGATTTACAAATCTTTCATAAGTTATCTTAAATAGCATTATGAAATAATCCTTAGTAAAATGTTAATACACTGAAAAAACGAATTGATTTAAATGTAGTTAAAATATTATTTACCAAGAATGTGTTTGATTATTTCATGATATGCTATTTTTAAAAACAATGAACACATAGTTATTCTTTGTAAATTATTCGTTCATCATCATCAACTAATCTCTAATAAATGCCTTACAACTTATATTATAAAGCATTAATAACACATTTCATTGGGATAGATATACATTTGGTTGTTTTCTTTCTCTTTTACGTTGAAGTCGACTTTAAATTCTGCCAGCAGTGTCATTGGTAAGACTCTGTTTTTCAAGTGAAGGAGAAAGGTAATATAGGTTCATGGATGCATAGAGCTTGTGATTTTAAACCAAGTCCCATTAATAATACAAAACCCTCCAAAGACACCTCCATGCGCATTACCCAAGAGACAGTGCAATGAGATTTAAATTGAAGGAGATAGAAGACATATTCATTGAGTTGTTGTTTTTGTTGTTGTTTATCTTGGTCGTCCTTGACTTAATTTGTCTATCAGTATTCACAAGACATTTTTCTCCCACGCGATATCAAGTGATGATCTGTGAAGTCGAACAAATGCAATGGTTACGAGGCCAACCTGCAGTATAGTCATAAACCTACAGACTTACACACATATCGAGAAGATCCTTGCTATCAAGGAGCAATGTAAAAAGAAAACCTTTGCACAGCAACAACCAACCGTTTAGGATATGTCAGCAAAAGATGTGTGTTTGTGATCAGTGTTTTGTACTTGACTTATGTGACCTGTCTCTATAGTTTCTCATATAGCTTAGACTCTAAATTTATCTCAAAGTAAACATTCTACTAAAAAAAGACATATGGGGGATATAGTTCATGTTGATTATGAATGTGTATGGAGAAACACAAAAATATTTCACCTATTTTTTTTTGGCAATTTAGTCAATTCAGTAGGATCTATATGTTCCTGGGTAAAAATAAATGTAACTTAAATGCATTAAAAATAATAAAAATCAGTAAAACTTTATTTTAAGGTGTTTAAGGCGTTACTCACTTTTTAATTACTATTACAAAAACAATAAATTATGCACAATTACATGCAATAGAAATGTATTACTTAAGTAAAAACCTATTCATTCATATGTATTTAGGCGTGTACTAAAATTCCCAGTTTAAGAGTATGCATACTTTTAGCATAAAGAAATTAAAGTGATATATTTGTAATGTGGCAAAAAGTGCTACTAATAATATAGAAATGTGTACTTGATTATAATATTTCAAGACCATGTAGTTAAGCATTATAAAAATGGAATGCATAATTTTATTTCATTTAATCTATAAAAATTTGCATTATAAATACATTTTGTATATATATTCATTAATCTCACTTATTAATTAAATAAGGTATGTTATAACACATTTTAGATCATATTCATGGTGTGTTTTATTACACTTTTCTTTTTTTTTTCCTTAAGCTCCAAAAAGGCAGAGTATTGCATCCTACTGACTAAAACATTCTTCAAATATCTTATTTTTTGTTTAGACAGAAATAAGAGCTTAGAATGGCATTAGGGTGTGTAAAGTATGCATTTGCATTTTGGGGCAAACTAAAACTTTAATGGTGGTTGGCATGCCAGTGTAAAAGATGCTGAAATAACCCAAAGTTCCAAGACTAAGAAGAAGGCAAAAATCACCATAACTCATCACAGACTAGTTTATCAGTTATTTCTAGCTATATGTTACTAAGGCCACACACTATATGTACACATATCCACTGGCAGTCAAACATTTGGATGCATTTAGCAGCAATTAGGTTTGTCATTCACGTAATGTTTCATTTATGGCAGAACTGGTGAATATTTTATTCCTTCTATGAATTCCAATTTAACATATTGTTTGCATAATTTCTAGTAATCAAGCGCACAAATGCTTAATTAGGATGCATAGTGCTCAGGTACTCATGTAAAGAGAACCTTTCCAATCAAAAAGTTTCAAACATCAGTCGAAGGCAGCACATTAAATTAACTAGATGGCATACAGTAACACTCAGGAATCACTTTGCAATCTTTTGCAATCACTCCACAGAGTATTGTAAACACACTGTTTTCGGGATGCTTTGTGTGATGTATAAAATTATATATCCAGTGTTTCTGAGCCAAACTAATTGCGATGGGAATGAAGTTTTGTATACCAGCATCACCTTTGTGATCATTTTTATTATCAAAAACATTCATACATAGAAATATGCAAGCAATATGACTAAGACAGCACATTCAAAAACAGAAGCCTTTTAAAGACCCTTAATCAAAATTGTAGTTTCAACTTGAATGGGAACTCACACTGTACCTTTTGATGCTATAGGAAATGCCATCTGTGTGACCCATGCCTGAAGTATGTGCCTTACACATGACAATCTTGCTGACCAATGACAGTCCATTATGTTACTACTCATGTATCATCAGTATAAGAGGGTGTCTGTAGTAATGTCTATTATGGAATTGCAGTTAACATAACTCTGTATGCTTAATTCTTGTTTAGACCAGTGCTGCATGTTTTAGTGGTGCATATAACTTCCTCATGCATTGTTCGCTTGTTATATTAATCATAGAGGCACAAAACTGCCGGCCCACTCTGATCATGTAAATGAGCCAGCTTCCAAACAAAGAAACATTATCCCACTTGAAATGACACATTTTACAAAGTACATAAGCTGGGTAGGGCCCACAAAACACCAGAGGGCCCCTTTGCTCTTAAAGATGATTTCATTTTAATTTAGTTTTTTAATTAGGTCAGCGGTTATGAAAACATTTAATGTTCATTAATTTTAATATGGTGTTAAGCATTAAACAAGTTAAAGTGTAACAAGCTGCGGAAGAGATATTGTTTCTCAAGCGCTTTCTGTGGGCTGGGTTCGAGAGGACAGTCTTCTGCACCCCATGGCTCAAACCTGTAATAGTCAAAGCAGAGCAGAAATTTAGTTTGCAGGATGGAAATAAAAAAAGCGTCCCCTTTGCATTCTTCAGCCCCTAATTCAAGAAATCTGTCCTGGAAGCACATAAGATGGAAGTTTACTTGTAGGCTCGATGAGCAATTTCTGTCCGGACATAACTGTTCTGCACCCCTGAGTCTCCCGTTGCTCCCTGATCTCCAGCTTGCAATTATCCTCTTTAGTTGATGATGTCTTTTGCAGGTGCCTGTTTATGCTGGGCTACCAGTGACTACCATAGTCAATTGCATTGATGTATTTGTACAAATTTGTCTTTGTATTCAGACACAGACCACAGGGTGGAGATAATCCTACAGCATCAGCAGTTCACATATCATCTCATTAGGAAAGTGGGATACATAACTGGGACATTTTATGGCTTTAGTCCAGCTAATTTAGGAGTTAATTTATCTGCTAGTTTAATCACAAAAGTTCACTAAATCATTTTCACTAGGTATATGCCTTTAATATTTATTTACAGCTAGGTTCATATATATTTGGAAAATAACACCTTTTTCATAATCTTGGCTCTGTATGCCACCAGATTAAAATTTCAATTAAAAAGAAGAAATTGAAGTGCAGACTTTAAACAATAATTCAAGAGGATGAACAAAAATATAACATTTTTACACAGCCCCCCTTTTTCCTGGATTCAAATGTAATTGGACAAATAAATATAAACATAAATATAATGTTCATTTTAAACAATTTGTTGAGAATCCTTTTGCAGGCAATGACCGCCTTAAGTCTGGAACTCATGGACATACACATAGACTGGGTTTCCTTCTTTTTGATGCGTTGCCAGGCTTTACTGCAGTTGACTTTAGTTGTTGTTTGTTTGTGCATTTAGTTTTGTCTTCAGCAAGTGAAATGCATGCTCATTTGGGATGAGATTAAGAGAATGAACTTTTTACCTTCAAAAACTCCTTACTTTTGTTGTATGTTTGGTTGTTTGTTTGCACTATAAAGCATTGTCCAATTATCTTTAACGCATTTGGCAGACAGTATATACTATGCACTATGCATGATTCATCACAGTATTTAACTTTCAGCATTGTAGGCTCAGTTATTCTCATTTACTATCAGTTATATCAGTTATTATCATTAATCAGAATACTGTGGCTAAAGGACATCAATATTGATTGCATACATTAAAGTTGAATATAATTATTGACAATTGTTGAAATATACAAATTAAACAAAGACTAATTCAGAAGTTAAAAGGATGCCCACTGCATTGCAAAACATTTCTTAAAAATGACAATAAAAATAATTTAATGTATCATCTTTGAATACATGGATATATTATAACTAACACGTAGTACTTGAAGAAAAGAAAAACACTAGAGTATTAAAACAAATATTAACAGATTGTGAAAAGCCCTTTTTATTTTATCTTTTCTACACTGTCCAATAATAATAGACAGAATTAGATTTATGTGTCTCATCTCATCTTGTACAGTTCACCACCGTCAGTAAGCACATTAGTGACCAGTAGGGAAGCATTGATCTGTTTCTCTGAATAGAGAAGACCTGGAGTATAGAAAAGGGTAAAAGGTTACAAGTGAGAGAGAAAGAGATTACAGGCATAATACTTTAAAAGCACACATACCTAAGTGTATGGGTGGGGAAGGACAACTAAACAATGTGGCTTTAGTTGAAGTAGCTAACACTATTGACTTTAACAGCTCATTGAAGTCAGATTGAGTGGAAGTGGCATGTTTTTTATGTCTTCAACAATGAAAAGTCCCAGGAGACTTTATTGGTAGAATTGATTCATTCAGTAGTGGTTTATTCCTGGTTTACCCAGACCACCTCATCTTCTTGGCTGCTGTGTGATCCAATAATCAAATTTACGTCCCCATGCTGGAGAATCGATTTCCAATGTGAAAGAGGAGTTAAAGGAACTGTGTTATACCATCCCAGCATGTGACATTCAACACTTTTGTACTGTAAATATTCTACCAATAGTCAATGATGAGTGACCTCACTGCTTTCAAAATTGTATTTCTATTTAAAATACTTTCAACTGCTTCATATTCTCTTGATGTACAGAAAAATCTTTTCAACTTATATCAAAGGAAATTCAAAGGAAGCAGTTTCATTGCTATATAACTACAAATGCTTAAATTTAGCATTATTATAATTATTGCAATTTTGAATTCTTATTATCAGTGTTTGGGGTAAATCACATTTCAGAGTAGAATTACTGAATTCAGAGAAACAACTATGTTATTCTAAATATCTAAAAAATGTTATGTTAATTTTGCCTTTAGAACAATCAAAAACATACATTCATCACCTTCAAAGTAACAAGTTACTCATTACTTTTTTTACACATTACTTTTTTAAATAGGAAGGAATTATCCAAGTTACTTTTTTCAAATAAATAATATCAGTTCCACCAATGTGTAGATGGAGGCAGGAGCGAAGCCTACCATTAAGTCTTCCTAGTAGAACTTGCTCTATAGCAATGTCAACTTAACTGAAATTAAGGGAGTCCTTACCTCTGAAAACAGACATGATCACTGTCTTACATGTCTGGATAGTAAGCATGCTGAGATGGCACTCATGGCTATGGCTATGCTGAGGCCACGGCTCTCATGCATTATAAAGCTGCCCTTGGGCTCTACCCAGGCCAGGCCGCCTCTGTCCTGCTTGCCATACAGCGACAAGCAACTAGAGTCACCACGCTGTTTCTCTTTGTTGGGTGATGTCAAAGAATATGTACTGCTATTGTAGAGAGGCAAAGTCAAACCTCGCTCCTCATAGGCCAGGGAGAAAGCTTCTATTATTTAATGTGATATTCGCTGTTTGGCGACAGCCGACCCTCTATTCCTACCTCCAAAACACACAAAGAGTTGGTCAGATCCACACATCTGAGCTATACGGTTGACATAGAAAATCTATGTCTCACGGGACACAGACTCAGACTATGTAAACCTGCAGAAGCAGGGGAGAAAGCCTCTAAGACCATTTATTTTTAAAAAATGAAATAAAGCGACCTTAGGGATACAGTCAGGCTGCTCTAAGACTTTAACCAGCCCTTCAACATGCACAAAGGACTGATGGACAGAGCCTGCAGGTCTCCTACATTAGTGTCACATATCAGCCTCATATGCAAGGGTTTTTTCTCACGACACATCTAGGCTAGTCCAGGTCTTATTCAGCGGCTACCCTGTAGATCGCTTACCTTAATGCAGCCATTTCCTCATTAGACTCAAAAAGAGTAATTTTTATGCGATTTCAAAGTATTACCATGCTAAGCCAGTTTGGTGGCCAGACATCAAGATCTCAAAAACATGCCCCCAGCACGCGAACAATGCAGAAAACCACACTAACCTACAAGAATAATGATTTAAGAGCAATATTACAAGTTAACCAAGATTAATGTTTATTTTGCCAGGCAAGAATAGTTTCCAAATTGGTTTAATTCATAAACATAAATCAACAAGGAGAAAGGATGTTGTTTGCTCTCTTTTTGAAGTCCTTTTGTTCCTTTGGATATCCTTTTCAGATTAGTTTTATTGCATGGCAGGTTTTGGTTTCAAGAAATGAATCCGCTCCTTACATTACATAAGAGACTGCTTTAGCACTGATTGCACGGCCAGAACCCAAGATGGTCATGGTACTCTTTTGGTCATGGAGTCAAGATGGTCATGGAGTCTTTTTAGCCCTTGGTAAGACCCCGTATTTCTATGGGCAGGTGTGCCTTTACAATAGGCGTCAAGGCATGCTGTTGTTACCACAGATGCATCCAAGACTAGCTGGGGCACTGTAAGCAATGAGTTTGCAGCTTCAGCCTACTGGAAAGAACCTCAACTGCAGCGGCACATCAATTGGCTCAAGTTTCTAGCAGTACAGCTTGCTCTTTGCCGGTTTCGTCTACTGCTTCAAGGCAAGCATGTACTGCTCCAAATACAGTGATGGTAGCACACATCAACTATCATGAGGGAGTGTATTCCTGTCGCATGGTGCTCACCATATCTTCCTTTGGAGTCAGATGCAGCTCAAAACACTGTGTGCCATTTCTGGTTCAGAAGAGCTCAATCATGCAGCCGATACACTTTCATGACAGCTCATGCTCCCAGAAGAATAGAGAATTCATCCTGAGGTGGTTGAGCTTATTTGGAGTCGATTGTTCGTTTTCCAAGAGTCTTCCCACTGCTGTCTATTTTATTTCTTGACCAGGCCTCCCATTGGCACAGATGTGCTGGCACACAGCTAGCCCCTGAGTTTACTCAAGTACACATTTCCCCAATAAACCTCCTTGAACAGACCTTGTGCAAGATCAGAGAAGACAGAAGCAGGTTTTTTTGGTTGTGCCGTTTTGGCCTATCTGGACCTGGTTGGCCAACCTCATGTTTCCTTCAACAGCCCCTCCCTGTAGAATTCCCTGAGGAAGGACCTACTTTCTCAGGGGATGGGCACATTTTGCATTTTGCAAGGAGACTAAATCCTTCTAGATCACACCTCACCCACTTCCTAGTATTTCGTTGTGGTCCTGTCAGGATTGCGGACTGCCCCCTTTGAGCCGCTTCATTTGGTTGAGCTGAAACATCTGTCTCTCAAGACTTCGTTCCTGATCACATTCACTTCAGTTGGGCTTGCAGTGCAGCTTGCTGAACCATTCCTTATGTTAGGATATGTGTGCTTGATTCAAGTTGTTCCCTGTCAGTAAGTTCTGGGTCCTCCATTGGCTCATGCAGTTCCAGATTTGGCAGTGTCCAGTAAAGAAAATTCCATTCCCTTCCCTCCGGACCCAGCATTAATGTTTCTATTTGCCAAGGGTGGTCTTCCACCTTGTAGTCCTGAAAATTTATATATTACTTGTCAGGGGTCGCCTAGGCGGGACTAGAACCCTGGTCTCTGGTGTTCTGAGCAGGTGATATTAGCTCTGAAGCTAACTTCCAGGCATTGAAACCCAAGAGCAGAAGAGCAAAAGAGCCAGGAGACTTGAGTCTTCAAACAAAAAAAAATATCTTTACTAATGAAACTAAAGTCACAAAGTACAAACAAATTTGGATAGCCGAGCTTCCGTAAAACAAGGAACAGAAAATAGACACAGGGGTCAAAAAAAGGTACAACAAGGTACAAACTTGACTTGAGAGCCAGCAACCACAGTCACGTAGGCTCAAGACTGAACATAGATGCAGAGAGCAAGCACACTTATAAAGGGTTAAACACAGGTGCAGGGAATCAGGGCTAATGAAGAGCGTATTAAACAGGATTAGGTACAATGGTGCCATCTAGAGTCTTTGGGGAAGCATAACCAAAGGGTTTAAGGAGGGCATCCCCTGCAGGTTGGGAGTGGAATAGCAGTGTAGGGATGAGATCATTACAGGGCCCCTCCTCTAGGAGCGGCCCTTGACGTTCTTCCGACTGTTCCCTTGGGCTCGGCGAAACTCTGAGATAAGGGTGGGATCTAAAATATCTCGTGCCGGAACCCAGGACCGCTCCTCTGGACCAAATCCCTCCCAATCCACAAGATATTGGACGCCTCCACGAACCTGTCGAGAATCCAGCAGCCTTCGGACTGTGTAAACTGGCTGGCCATCCAACATGCGAGGAACTGGGGGGGGGTTCCTAGTTGAAGACAGAGTAGAGCAAACAACAGGTTTTAAACGGGAGACATGAAAAGTGGGATGCACCTTCATAGCCCTAGGCAGGAGGAGTCGATAAGAGACTGGATTAATCCTCTTGAGGATCTTGAATGGGCCAATGTATCGTGGGGCCAGCTTGCGGGATTCCACCGCGCAAAGAAGGTCTCGGGTTGAGAGCCATACTCTTTGTCCCGGGACGAAGCGTGGGCCCTGCCCTCCTGAGACGGTTTGCATGCACCGGTGTTGTTGGACAGCCCTTAATAAAGCCACTCTGGCCTTTCTCCAGGCCCGTCGGCACCTTTGGAATAGCCTTGTGGCAGCTGGAACATCCACCTCTGGCTTCTGTCCAGGAAATAGAGGAGGGGGGAAACCAAACTGACACTCAAAAGGTGACATGCCTATGGAGGAATGGTAAAGGGTGTTATGTGCAAATTCGGCCCATATTAAATGAGAGCTCCATGTAGATTGGTTGTCTGCAACCAGGCATCTTAGAGTCTTTTCAATCTCTTGATTTACCCTCTCAGTTTGGCCGTTAGACTGGGGATGGAAGCCAGAAGACAGGCTAATGGAGGATCCAATGAGTCTGCCAAATGCCTTCCAGAACCGGGAAGTAAACTGTGGGGCCCGATCAGAAACCATATCATGTGGAAACCCGTGGATCCTGAACACCTGCCTCATCAACAGTTCCGCAGTTTGGCCGGCTGTGGGAGCTTGGGCAAAGGTAGGAGGTGACAGGCCTTTGAAAATCTGTCAACCACTACTAGGATTACCGTGTTTCCTTGAGACCGTGGCAAGCCTGTGATGAAGTCCATCGAAATGTGAGACCAAGGGCGTCTTGGAATGGGGAGTGGGTGCAGCAGGCCATGAGGGTGGGTCCTTGGCTCCTTGTTCTGGGCACAGACCATGCAAGCGGCAACAAATTCCCGGACGTCCCTCTGTAATCTAGGCCACCAGAACCTTCTTTGGATGAGCTTGCATGTCTTAGTAGTTCCAGGATGTCCAGAAGGAAGAGAAGCATGAGCCCACTGTAAAACCTTAGGCGTAGAGAGTTAGGAACAAAAGGCGACCTGGAGGGCCATTACCTGGGCCTGGCTGCTGCATCTGGGCCTTCTTGACCGCAGTTTCAACGTCCCATTGAATGGGAGCTACCACTCTCACGTTGGGGAGAATGGGTTCTGGACAGGAATCCACTTCTGGTGGCTCAAACTGCCTTGAGAGTGCATCTGGTTTGAGATTCTTCGAACCTGGGCGATAGGAAAGAGTAAAGTCAAACCGGTTGAAAAAGAGGGCCCAGCGGGCTTGTCTCTTTGCTTCCCGAATATAAGTAAGGTTCTTGTGGTCAGTCCAGATTAAGAATGGGTGTTTGGCCCCCTCCAGCCAGTGCCTCCACTCTTCCAAAGCCATCTTAACAGCCAGTAACTCCCGGTTTCCAATATCATAATTTCTCTGTGTCGGGGTGAGCTTACGAGAAAAAAAGGCACATGGGTGAAGCTTATTATCACTCTTACATCTCTGTGACAAGACAGCTCCCACTCCCACATCTGAGGCATCCACCTCCAACACAAAAGGCAGCTCTGGATCAGGAGGGTTAGGATTGGGGCAGATGTGAAGAGTCGCTTTAGTTTGTTAAAGGCTTGACCTGCTCTACAGGTCCACATAAATGGCCTTGCTGACTTCCTGGTCAATGCAGAAAGGGGCTCGGCAATGGAACTGAAGTTCCTAATGAATCTTCTATAAAAATTGGAAAAGCCAAGAAAGCGCTGTACCTGTTTAACTGGCGTAGGTTGAGGCCAGTCCAATACAGCTTGTATCTTGCCAGGGTCCATCTGAAGGCTGCCCCTTGATACCCTGAAACCAAGGAAGAAACTTCTGGAACATGAAACTCACTCTTTTCCAACTTCACATAAAGTCTGTGTTTCAGTAGTTGGGCCAGGACCTGTCGGACATGTTGAACATGCTCTGGGTAATTGCGAGAAAATATCAAAATGTCATCCAGATAAACGAACACAAATGTATTTAACATTTCTCTGAGAACATCATTAATAAAGGCCTGGAAGACGGCTGGGGCATTGACTAGGCCAAATGGCATTACCTGGTATTCGTAGTGCCCTGTTGGTGTGTTGAAAGCCGTCTTCCACTCATCCCCTTCACGTATTCTAACTAGATGGTATGCATTTCGCAGATCAAGCTTAGTGAAGATAGTGGCCCTATGTAGGATCTCGAAAGCCGTGGTCATCAGAGGAAGAGGGTATCGGTTCTTGATGGTAATGCGGTTTAGACCTCGATAGTCTATGCAGGGTCGAAGTCCCCCATCCTTCTTTTCAACGAAGAAAAAACCCGCTCCTGCAGGTAGTGTGGATGGACGTATAAGTCCATTGCTCAGGGCTTCCTCAAGATACTTCTCCATTGCCAACCTCTCAGGGCCAGAGAGGGAATAGAGCCTTCCACGTGGTGGGCATGTACCAGGAACTAATTCAATAGTGCAATCATAGGATCTGTGAGGGGGTAATGTGGCTGCTTGAGTCTTACTAAAGACCTCCTGGAGGTCTACATACTCCTGGGGAACTCGGGATAACTCGGGACACTGAATTAGAGATTTGGTTGTGACTGACCTCATCTCGGGGATGGCCATGACCTCTGTGGATTGAGTATCAGAAGAGGATGTTGTTCTCCACATGGGGATGTCAGCTGAGGGTCCTTGAAAAGCCTCTAAAAGCTTGGAAGAGCAGCAGAAAGAAGTATCAGAAACTTGACAGTTAGTTCCCCAGGCCTTAACAACCCCTTGGGCCCAATCAATATGTGGGTTGTGTAAAGTCAACCAGGGAAAACCAAGGATAAGAGGAAGCTTAGGAGAATGAATCAGATAAAACTCTATCTGCTCCTGGTGATGTCCAACCTGTAGCTGGAGAGGTGGAGTACACTGACTAACTCTCCCTGAACCCAGAGGACTGCCATCAACTGCCGTGATACTTAGGGGTCTTTGGAGGGTAACCGGCTGAACATCAAGTCTCTTAGCCAACTCATAGTCCATAAAACTCCCAGCAGCCCCAGAGTCAATAAAGCGAGTGCATGGTGGAGTTGGTTGCTCTGGGTTATTGTAGCTGGGATTGTCAAACCTGAGGTTGCTGAGCAGGGGAAGGATCTTATTCTCGCCCTGGCCCCCCTCCTCCTGGACGAGAGTTGACTTTTCCCGACAACTCAGGACAAGTAAAACGAAAGTGACCTGACTTGCCACAGTAGAGACAGCATTTCTCCTTCATCCGTCGGTTGCGCTCAGCTTGGGAAATTCTAGTTCCACCCAGTTGCATGGGCTCCTCCGGGGCACTAAGAGTTGAAGGCAGTTTAACAGGGTTGGGGACAATGGTGCCATCTAGAGTCTTTGGGAAGCATAACCAAAGGGTTTAAGGAGGGCATCCCCTGCAGGTTGGGAGTGGAATAGCAGTGTAGGGATGAGATCATTACATTACTGTTTTCACATGACCTTACTTCTGTAATTTTTCTCTGCCCCTGATGGTTGCCTGTCAGCATTTGCATCTTCAATTTAAGAAACACTTTCTTAATTTTTGCATTTTCAATTGGGACCTATTAACGCCATTTAAGTTGATGTGAATGCAAGCTGACATCTTATATACCCGTTTCTTATATAGCCTTTTCCACTAGTGCTCAGAGGTGACTGGGGCTCCCAATTGAGAACCCCTTAATTTCAGTTAAGTAAATGTAATGTCTCTGTTCCTTCCTTTAGGGAATGACGGTTACATATGTAACTGAGACATTACTTTCCTATGTGTTGAATGACAACACTCCTGTCCACATGTTGAGTGAAATCGGGAGTAAGAGCAGTGGTGTTGTGTGCACTGTGTGAGAACTCATGTTACTGTAGTTCTAGGCTACATGTCACAATGCATTTACGTATCTGCATAAAATAGATTCAGTATTCCTCAAAATCAATTAAAATAGTCAAAGGCAAACTCTGAATATTATACAAACCAACAATAATTTAATATTTTAAATGAGATAAATATAATTTATGCATTTAATCCCATTATATTAAATATTGTCTTTGCTACTGACCTTCTGTTATCCAATTCAACCACACTAAGCAAATATTTTCAATTTCAATTTTATTGTGCAATAGTGTTGAATTCTCTTATCCTGAATTATATTCTTCATGCAATTTGTTTGAGCTGTTCTCTCCACTGTACAGACATAAATTTACATTTTCTTCAGCCTCAGCCTCATTAATTTCCCTTCTGTTGTAAAAGAACTTTTACATTTGTAAAATAAGAATTTTATATATTAAAAACAAACAAGCAAGCCCTGCTTTTTACTAGGAATGTAACAATACTCATAATATATCATACGGTTTATGGTAACAGTCCATATGTTCACTAAAATGATTACCTGCTGCAACATCTTTGCAATTTCTTTCCAGAGTGTCCCCTTCCAGACTGAGGATGATGACTAGGCTATCAAGGTAATACTGCAAGTAATGGTCATCTCCATTACAGGAGGTCCTGTGAAGCTCCAAGCAATTTTCAAAGGATCTAGAGGAAGATGGGCTTGTCGATAAGGTGCCATAACCAGAAGTCTCAACCATCTCTGTTATATACAGAGGGGACTTTAAAGATAAGTGGCATCCCAGATGATCTCTCTCATATAGGCCACCATGATTACTTCAGCCTCTCAATGGACATGTTGACACCTAATCCCAACTTCATGGCCGTGGATTAGATGTGTCAGACCTGTATGAAAAATGAGGCTCCAAAAACAGAGCCCAGAGCCTGTTCACTCTCTATGGAGAAAGTTGAGCATTTATACAACACATGAGATTAGAGAGGAACTTTGGGCTGGAATGTATAGACGTGTACATTCCCTAAAGAGTTTCTACTCTAATGCTGATCAGCACTGTGAAACAAATACATTCATATAGACTCACAGGAATCCATTTAAGAACTCAGTCTGCATGGCAAAACTTTAGAGGGCAGATCAATATTAGCAGTCCAGTGAAATCACCTTAGAATGCTTGTCAATGGCGTTAACCCACTTAAAATACACAGCAGGGGAAGCAAGAGCTCTGGTCACACTCAATTTCTGCATTAACAGTCGATAAGTTTCCAAAAGGCTGAGAGGCCTATGGTGAGGCTCTTTATTGAACATCTGCTGACAAGATATCTAAATCACCCTTTGATGCTGGGTAATTATTTGTAATCGATAGCAAAATAGCAACAACAAAATAAAATGGAAGAAAATGAAAAAAAAACCACTGTATTATGATGTGTTGCCAAGCTCCTAATGAATAACATGCATTTATGTATTTATTTCTAATCCTATCCTTCACAATTCAATATTTAAATAAAGAGGACACTAAGTCCTGGTCACATAAACAGGAACGAGCTTAAATAGGTTAGATCTCCCTCTGACTTCATTATGAATTGTTAGGAGTCAACATACTTGCCTCATTTTCAGACAAGGACAATTCAGTGATTTGTTAACATGAGATTGCTCCGGGTGGATCACTAAATTAGTTTTGAAGGTGGTCTAGTAAAGTCTAAAAAGTTTAAATACATTTATTTTGATAAATGTATTAAACATAGTGCAGAAATGCATGAGGTGCACAAATACAGTACCTCAGCACACAATTCGCAACCATGGTAATCAACACATTTTAAAATGTAAACATTTCAGTAAAAATATGAACCCATATGAACAGCTGTGGCAACAGCAGTATGCATTAAACCAGTAAAATTTTAAACAATGATAATAATAATTAACATTAAATGTTTTCAAGCTGCAATGCAATGTGGTAAATGCAATATTGTTCAGTTAAAAAACGTTCTAGAATATTTTGATATGTTGAACAAATACTACAACAAATACTAGTGACCTGTTAATAATATGTAATATGTAATTACAGTAATTACAATTATTAGGTAATAGCTATATACTAACCCTGAGCCTACATCTAAATCTAACCCTACGCCATGTAGTTACCTTATATTTCCAGTTCTTTCTATGCTAGGTACACTGTAAGTATATCTAAGATCATTTTCTGTACAATAAATTGCAACCAAAATTTTTTTACATTAGTTAGTAGAACTAACTAACTTTTCGAAAGTTACATTTTTGACAGTGTATTATGTATTATGACAGTATCATTAATTGCATAAATTTAAATATAAAACATACAAATACTGCATTAACAAACCAACACAGGTGTACCAGTACAAACCACCTGATCCCAAGGAAAACCTCAGATGCTCCAATTTCAGTCCCTCTTCTCGTGTTGACGGACAGAATTCTCATTACACAGTCAAGGGTTTTGCCCCCAGACTGTCTGCTCCAGATATGACAGTACCATTAAAGCCACCCGGTCTCATGCAACACAATGAAACAAAGGATAAAAAAAAAAACTTTTTAAACTGTAACACCCTTCTAAGGAGCATCAATCATGTTTGATTATAGCACTGAGGGGTGAGACATATCAGGGATAAACACTCACAAAAAATTCACTATATATATATATATATATATATATATATATATATATATATATACACATTTATAACTTATAACCCATAAGACATAAGGTTAATCTACAAAACACAAAGATTCTGTCCTTCTACTAAAAGTACAGATAAGCAAAAAATAGGAGATCCAAAGGGTCATAAAGGTGTCTTAAATCCACATTGGCTGCACTTTTTAGAGAGACACAAAATAAGTATATACAACTATAAGAACATATTACTGCAGTTTCCAAAAGGAATTAACATTAAAGGCAGTAAATTACTGACACCTTTTAGACAGAGTTTTGATTAATAAAGCATAATTTTCGCACAATTACTTATTACTCATGTGACTTTAAAACAATATTACTATGCTGGGAGATTTGAGAACTGGTGCTTTTAAATGTTAAATGGCGAGAAGCTCTGATTTGAATCCTGTGTAAACAGGGCTTGACATTACCTTTTTTGCTTACCAGCCACTGTAGCTAGTGTTTTTTTTTTCCCCTTATCGTGTTAAATCCATGCATAATCTTTCAAAACAAATTCTTACATTTATTAATAATTTCATAATAAGATAGTATAGGGATGTTACCAATCATACCAATCAACCATTTGGTTGGATGGTTAATAACACTTTTTATAAACTCACATTTAAAGGTTGACTGTTTTCACATGTTGCAGTCACACAAATGTGTTTAAATACTTTATATTTGGCACAATAGATCCTTTTTTAGGTGCCTTTAGGACTTTAGTTTTACTATAAGTTTTGGTTATTTTGCCATTGCCTCCTTTTGGCATGCTTACTAAAGGGCACTTTATTTTCGCTAATATTGCCAACGTGATTGCACAGGCACTATTTGAAAAGAATTGAACTGAGTTGACGATGACATCACTGAATCAATGATAAACTGACTTTAACTGGAAAACCGACTGTTTAATATTGCCCTCTTTTTACAGCTGCTTTACAACAGAAATAAAAGATGCTTTCATTACTGAAACACTATACTTTCTTATTTAACACTATAAAGCTTTGGCGCAATCTGTATTGTATAAGCCTCTATATAAATAAATGTGACTTGACTTGATTATCTGGACTTTGGGTAGAAGGACAGAAACATATCTTCATCTTAATTTGTGTTCTCATGATGATTTTTCGTATTTGGGTGAACTTTGATTGAAAGCTAGGTGTAGGTTTGGGTTGGTTAGCACCTACTTATTACACAGGAATTATAATATTATTTTTGTTAGTCCATTGTATGTGCAAAGAATTTTTAGACTCCAAATATTCAAAGAAACTCACATACTTTTGTTACAAGAAGGCTTACGAAGTGTTTCCACTTTACAGCGCATGCAAATCACAGAAGATTGTCTTGAAAAGACCAAATGATTATTTCCAAGCCTGGATTCAATTACAAAGCTTAGGAAAGGTGAAGGGGTGGCAATGATAATGTGCTTAAAAATGCAATCCATGTGCGTCGACTGAATTTCTTATCGTGCTTATATGCCACATTGAGGTTTTGTGTGACATTTCAGAATGATGAGATTTTTGTAAATGCAAAGGCCATGATTCAGAAAACAGGCTGATTGAAGCACATAACCTGTAGGTTAGGAGAAGATCTCTGGTAATCCACTCTGGCAACACTGGGTGGGTCTGACACACAGACGTACAAACAGCTTGAATGTGTGAACAGGTGATAAACCTGGCAAACTGAATTATGGTTTATATGCTTTCTGCATTTATCCTGCCAAGCAATAAAATGGCCTTAAACATGTATGCATTTTAATCTGATTTATTCTGTGATCAATAAATTTGATTTCATACCTCCAGCCAGAAGCACAGGTTTTTGAATAAACTGTGATTGCAAAACATCCTCTTTGGTAGATAATATTCATACAGAAAAGCTATGCTAAAGGGATGACATTGCTGTAAGTGTGTGAGATATGTGCATCTCCAGTAGAAAAAAAGAGCCAATACTGAACCCAGTTCACTTGGGAGCTTTCGAAGAGGAGAGGTTGTTTGGGTGGGCATCAACGCTTCCTCTCTTTAATATTTGATAATAAGATTCAGGATAGCATTACTTTTGCATCAAAGTGACCCATTTCTGTTCTGCAATGTAAAACACGTTTATCTTTTAAATTTAGTGTTAAAAGGCTGACCAAAAACAGAAAAAGGCAGTTGGTGGTATTTGAATTAAGTCGCAATCCATCAGCTTGTATATGTGACACAAAACCCATCTGCTGCATGAGGAAACATGCTCAGAATTTCTTTCTGACTATTATGCATGCTGGCTGTTGGTCTCACATCTATCAGGATCAGCATGTACTTTCAGCATAGGAAACGTGGTTGTGGTGTCTTGCGAAAGCAGTGTTGCCTGTTCTCTATGAGACTACACTGATATGCATTCTATCTCAGGGAACGCACTTATGAAAGTTCAATATGTACTTAAGTACAGGCTTATTGCAGATATAAGTAATCCATACAATACACAAGTTTTGTCATACCATGAATGAACATTCATGATTTTCTGTATTGCTTTTCGACATTTAAGAGCGAACTAGATTGTTAATAAAAAGGTTTATGATTCAGGGTAAAACATCTTGAGGGATAACTCACCCAAAAAATAATTCATATTAAAAAAAAATGTGTCTAATTTGCTTATTCTCAGGCCATCCTGTCAGCATAGACTAGAATTAGGAGAGTAAACCATAGTAAATGGAGACAAGGAAACAGGTGACAAAGAGTCCAGGATCTGACAGGAAAAGGGAAGAACACACAGCTCGTCTGGTGAGTATCCAGGTGAGTAATGATTGATGAGCAGATAGTAAGAGAATCACCAGGAGACAGCTGGAGAGGTTCAAAAAAAAGACAGATGCAGATGTGGTACAGAAAATTTGTAGGCCCCGCATATGTGATTTTATACACAAGAGTAAACGTTTAAAGCTATATATAAAAATGCTCCACACACTGCTTTAAACAAAGCCCTGTGAATTTTCCACCCCCTCGTTACAAGCTTGTACACATGGCCTAGACTCTCAAAAATGACGATAAAGGACCACTTGTACCTTTTGAGTTTTTAATGAACTGAACAAGAGAATAGCATTTAAACAGTTAAAAAAAGAGAAAAGGGAAGAAAAAAAAGAGAAGAATAAAATCAAATGCAAACCACACTTTCTCTGCTGCAGCTCATTTACGATGATCACCTTTGGGATGCAAGCTTGTAGTTACTGGCAGAAAGTACATATAGTACTTTTGCACTTGAATTGGGTTTTAAAGTAGGAATCTTACCACTTTGTGAATATTTTTAACGTTGTTTGGGAGAAGGGTGAAAGTAAAACAGCATGCGATTAAAAGTAATATATTGTTGAAATGTAATTAAATTAATTAAGAATGTATTAATTTCACAATGTGGTTTTAAAACATGCACAGTTCACAGTGCATTCTGCACTGCACAGTATATGTAGTAGTATAAAATGTAAAATATGTATTGGAATTTAATGATGTAAAAGTTTGTCCAAATAATGAATTAATGAACTGATGAACTTAAAGCACATTTAAGCCTGATGGTTTGTTACCCACTACTGACAAATCATGTGCCTTTTACTGAAAGGGTTAAATTGCATTAACAAAAAAAAAGTTACATACTGAACAGGACAGATGAGCTGATGCAGAATTCAAAACATTGTTCCATGAGACAGTAAACACAGTAAGCGCTGCACCTGAGCCCTCAGGAATGCTGCAATACTGACACCAACAATTGATGAGCTTCAAGTATAGCACAACAGGAACAGTAAAAACTAACAGGCGAGTGCAGAATTATTCATGAACGAGACTCTGGGCTTACATCTTCAAGGCAACAAGGATCATTTTCTTGAATATTAAACCACATCTTAAACACCTGAGGTCACCTTCTCATTCTCATACTGAGAAGATAACAAAAAGCTAAACAACACATTCTCACTCCCTACTCATCACATATTGCCCCTTGGTCAAGGACCCTTTGGCGTCACTTTTTGATGCACAGGGTACCTTTTAGCATAATTTTTCAACAGTCCTCCATTGCATTAAATAAGAAACCCTTTGTCATGTCTTTGGACTCTTTTGTTGTCGTTTTTGTCTTGTACCATGTGCTCTGTGCCCTACCTTCCGTTCCTGTTAATTGCGTCATTGTCTTCACCTGTTTCTTGTTAATTTAGTCAATTTCCTTGTGTATTTAAGTCCTGCGTGTTTTGTATTCAGTTTGTCCGATCGTCGAGGTCCATACGTGGTTTATGTTCTGCTTGCCTGCCTGTTTGTATATTATTATTTTGCCCGTTTAAGAGGATTAAATCTGTTTATTTTACTTGTCGAAGTGCTCTTTTACTCTAAACCACACGTGACACCCTTGGAGTATTAAATTATATATTGGATAATGATGATAATGGTAATGATATTGCCATTACTTCATACGTGTTGGGGTGGGATTTTTCATTGTAAAAATATTAGCATGTAACCCAACCCCTGACCCTAAACCTACCATTTGTCAACAAAACACACAATATAACATGCAGATAATACTATCATCACTATTTATTCAAAAATAATACATTTTCTAAGTCTTCCAAAGCAACACAGATCCTTGTCCAGGCACTAGTCCTGAGTAGACTTGACTACTGCAACGCCCTCCTTGCTGGCCTCCCAGCCTCTACAACCAGACCTCTTCAGATGGTCCAGAATGCAGCGGCAAGGGTGGTCTTCAACGAACCAAGGAGGGCCCACGTCACACCCCTCTTCATTAGTTTACACTGGCTTCCTATAGATGCCCGCATCAAATTCAAATCCCTGATGCTGGCCTACAGGTCAATCACAGGCTCTGCTCCCTCATACTTACACTCATTAATTAAATCATATGTTCCCTCCAGGTGCCTACGCTCTGCAAACGAAAGGCGTCTTGCAGTGCCTTCACAAAAAGGTGAAAAATCACTCTTGCGCACCTTCACCTGGTCTGTTCCTCGCTGGTGGAACGATCTGCCCGTTTCCACTAGGGCAGCAGAGTCACTAGCAATCTTTAAAAACCAACTCAAAACTCATCTTTTTCGTCTACACTTGACCCAACATCGATAGCACTTTCTTCTTCTCCTGCTCCTTCCTATCCTTTTCTTGTTAAAAAAAAAAAAAAAAAAGCCTCGTGTCTGCGTTAGGTAAGACCCCACTCAGAGCACTTATGCACTACTGCCCTTTTGCTGATATTAATTTGCTTCTATATGCCTACCTCATTTGTACGTCGCTTTGGATAAAGGCGTCTGCTAAATGACTAAATGTAAATGTAAATGTAAAATGAGTGATTTGTTAGAAGAATAGGTGCTCTCACCGTCTCCGTCCACAGCTCTTGCTTTTTTCTACAATCTCTGTCAATCAATCAATCAATCATTTTTATTTATATAGCGCTTTTAAAAACACAGGTTGCATCAAAGCACTGAATAGTATAAAACAGAAGAATCCAATGATAGGGATGTATAATGACAAGATTGCACAATTTGTTATTAAATGCAGAGACGGTCTCTGTAATCATTTCTACGATAATCGCTAGAAGTTATACACTTCGAAGTGTCCCCAACAAAACAAGCCAGAGGCGACAGCGGCAAGGAACCAAAACCCCATCCATACAGAATGGAGAAAAAAAACCTTGGGAGAAACCAGACTCAGTTGGGGTCAGTTTTCCTCTGACCGGACGCCCAGCACTTAACTTCCAGTTCAATTTTAAACACAGCTGTGTCAGATAGTGTGACTTAGTGTGTGTGTTTGTGTGTGTGCATCAGGATCTGGTGATCTCTCCACGGTGCGCATCTAGGTGTTCTGGTCTCTGATGAACATAATCTCTGGGTGCTGATTGCCATCTTTTTCGACGTCACAAGTACATTGTGTTTTATGAGTAGTGTTGCCGGTTCCAGCGGATCTAATTAATGCAGCCTAAAAATCCTTTAACGGATTTGAATAAAGTGTGTTGGTGTGTTATGTGTAGGCTAGGTTAAAAAGATGTGTCTTTAATCTAGGTTTAAACTGACTGAGTGTGTCTGCTTTCTGAACAGAGTTACAATACAAATTTGTGTTGTGACCGATCGCGTCATGCTAGTGTGGAATGCTATTGGCTCGTGTATGTCTTGTGATCGATTGCGTCAGGGGTACGGGTCAGGAGTATCTTTTTTAGTTTTTCAGTGATTGAAACCGTGTTTTACTCTCTTCTTCGCATAAAGACATCGCATGACTTCTTAAGGACTGAACTGAATTAAGGAAGAAAAATAGTGTGATAAACAGGATTGATATAGATTGTGTTCATGGAAATAAAGAAAAATAAATCAAGAATTGACCTTTCTGTGAACTCGCTTTGGCAGCATCTGCTAATCTGCCAGTCTTTCAGTCTCTATGTGAATGTAGTTGTTTTTAAACAATCTCTCCAACCTAACTGATACTGTCCTCACCATCTACCTTCAAATCAGTGAACCCGAACAACTATAAAGGGCTAGGCTTACCAGCATTTGTTAGAATGAGAAAAGATATTGGCAGACGCATTTGTAGCGCTGTAGCGCTCAGTTGCTTGCTCCACAGCCAGTGGTGCAGCGCCGGGGGGAGCTTTGGCATTGTCATAAATATCATACACTCACATTCATTCACATTTTTTATGTTACAGAATGTGGATGTGAGCAACATTGTAGATTTTATGACCAAAAACAGATTTTCAGGAAAGAAAGTAATTTTTCATTAAGATTATTTTTTGCCTAGCAATCACTGTGTTGTAGATACAGTTGTTTGACTTAAAGTAGCTGTATCTCTACTTTAATTTTATACCTTGCATTTATGCTAAATTTAAACCCACATGCTAAAACAGTTAGCTGTGTTATGACTGTTTGGGGTAGGGATAGTTATAACAGTTCATTAAAATTGTTACAGCCAACTCCTTCCTTATGATGATTCCCATGAGTCCAATTACATCCTCTATTAAAGGGTTAGTTCACCCCAAAATATAAATTCTGTCATTAATTACTCACCCTCATGTCGTTCCAAACCAGTAAGACCTTTGTTCATCTTCAGAACACAAATCTATCTGACCCTCCAAAGACAGCAACACAGCGGATGATTACGCACACCTGTAAGGAAATGCGGTTGTCAAAAGCTGACAGTGTGAACATAGCCCATGTAGGTCTGCTTGCTCGGTCTGTTTGTCTGCCGTACAGCTCACTGGAGATGGACATGTGCTTGATTCCAAACTGCCTCACTGTGCTTCATCCAGTTAATAACGGATGGGATATCTAAAGATTTTCCAGATCAAAGAAATAGTCCAAATTGGAACACCAGCACACATTGGAATGGAGTGAGACCAGTAGAATAAAAATCAAGTATTATTCCATAAAAACAATGTCAGTCCCATACTTTGGCATTTCCAACAGTCAGAGCCATGGAACTAATTGCAGGAGTTTTAATTTAGTTGTTGTTGTTTTTTACAGAACTTTGCAGTGAATATTATAATACTCAGAATCTTTCATCATAACCCCCATAATAACATATTTCTCTGATGATGTGTGCACAAGACTGTATGAGGCTGTATGAGTTTAATCTATCCATACCAGCAACCTGTCTCACAAATATTTTCAAATAAAAATTAAGGTTGTTTATTCTAACATGGAAGCATATTGGTTATTTTAGTTTTTGAAATGTTCCAAAGCCCTAAACTCAATGCAAATATTGGCATAGTGAAATAAATCATGACAATTTCTGTGATTTTGGTTCCAAATCATGGGTCCTATGTTGTACAGTGAGAGAGGTTCAAATACGGCCATTGTCAAGGTATTGCAACCAAAGATAGCCTACGATACGGCATGATCATTGCTGCTTTAACATTTTTTTCTCATGTTATTTGTGCATTTGTTTTTTTTTCTAAATTTTTGCTGTCACACCATAGGACACAGTCCAGTTTTTATTTCAACTACCCAAAATACATAACTTGCACACTCACCTAACTTAAAGTGCTATATTGTGCTATATTTGCTTCAAGATATTCTTATAGCATCGAAAAAATTTTACTATTTTACCTTCTTAGACTTTTTAAATGGCCGACCAATGAGATCTGTGAGAATTAATTTTTACATTTTACAAAGAAACACTTGTTCACTTAAATCGAGTCAACAGCAATTAAAAAATTCAAACTAAACTGAGAGCACTGCTTGTGTAAAATAATTTATCCTCATTACATTTAGGACTGTAACGAAGTGTCAGAGCTGTCTTTGCATACCCATAGCAATGTGCTGATTTTATACTCATTAATGTCAGTCACAGCTCATATTACCTCGGAGAAGCTGGGCATTAAGCTCCAATGGTGACAGGCAACCTTCAAACTGAGTTCATTACATTTGCAATTGTAACATTTGCAACAAAACACATGCTTACGATTTCTGGAAATATGGCTAAATTTCTCAAAACTCTACACACACAACCACCAAACAAGCACACAAGATGCAAAATGTCAGATCTCTTGCAAAAGCAAACACATCATTTAAAACTATTTTAACTTGTGTTTTTGTATAGTAACTGCACACACATCAAAAACAACAACTACACATGGATGTGAACATGTAAACCACTAAGTGTGTTATGCTTTTTCGGTGTGCAGTGGCATAGTGTTTGTCAAAGCATTCACATGTACATTTATGTACTGTTGACAGGGTATGCATACTCAGTATACTGTAGATTATTTGCATTGTATTTGAATAAGGGATCAACAGTAACAGGCAATAAATATATTTGAAGACTGTAAACAAATAGGCTTGTTACTGTAATGTAATAGGGGGAAAAAAGTGCATAGTGTCTCCTGTTTGGGTCTGGCCACAAAACCTCATCTAAATCACAAGCAATGTTCTCTCTAGATAAACAGTGGGGTACATAGTGTCATTGTGTCACTGGAATGGCATATCCATCCCTGGAAAGCACACTTGTCTATGTCAGCACAGGAATCTTTTATCACTTGGAGAAGAGGAATGCGTTGCTAGAGGTGGTGATTGTATACCTTCCAATGTCACACAATGTCATGAATTCTATTGGGTTCAAAAAACGAAAATGGTGGCAGGTTGAGCTTTAAAGGTTGTGCATGGTCATTAAACCAACTGCGGACCAGAGCAGTCAGGTGAAAATTTACATTCTCCCAGATTACAAACCTTGATTGCATTGATTCCATTCCTCTGGTAACTGGGAATGAGGACATTGTATTTAAGAAAAGTGATGGTTACACTTTGTACACTTTGGAACTACATGTCAACTATATGTTAACTAATTCTTGATAAGTTGCAATTACATGTCTACTAACTCTCAGTAGAGTAGGTTTAAGGTTGGTAGAATAAGTTGATATATACTCGCAAAGTTTTTTAGTATGTTGTATGGTTGTGGAGCCATAAAAATTGTTAGAAGACATTAAGCAGGCCGTCTACTAATACTCTAATGACTGCTAGTTGACACGTAATCGCAAATTTATTTGCTGTTAGTAGAATAACTAAAGTGGAATATTGAAATAAAGTGTTACCAAAGTGATAATGTAGGCAATATTGTAAGGACCAAGGGTGGCATTGTGTGACATAAGCCTAGCTCTAGACTCTCTTAATTGAACTATGGCCTAATCCTGGCTTAGGCTGAGCCCTGTCTATGAAACACGGCCTTAGTGTCTATATCTGTGGTCTCAAATTCAATTCCTGGAGGGCCACAACTTTGCAGAGTTTCTGGTGTGTTCAAATCATTTCGGATAAATCGTATTTACGAGTTGAAAGCACATGAACGCCACCACAAAGTCATTATGAGTGGGAAACTTGTTTTCTTTAAATTTTACTCATTTTCTTTAAGCTACAAGAAAAAAAACGTGTCGGATGCAATGGATGCATCCACAGACTAAAGATATGTAGCGTCTGCAAAGTTAGGGTGTGGCAGCATCTTTGAGCATTTCAGTGCCTGAACTCCTCTGAGAATATCTTCCTTACATTTTCAAAGAAACCACAAGGCCTTACCGGAGTGTTGAGCAGTCGTGCCTTCTCCCGCACACGTGAATTTCGAACACAAGTAACAAAACGGGATCATTTTCGATTGGCGTCCTACACTGAGGAATAACAAAGTTCAGTCCCATATCAGTTACACTCTTGGTGAGAATGCTCTCATGAGCTCTGCATCCAAAGAGGAAAAGGGTCCAGCTAAGCTGTTTTGTTACAGTCTCTGACCAAGTACATGGGTCAGAGGCTCTCACAGGGCATTGGATCATGCTTCGTATCGAAGGACCTGTGATCCAGTTTTTCCAGTGCCACCTTGGCACATCTGGAAACTTGATGGGTCCACACATGCATCATCCACAGAGACATCTTGCTATATATTCAGGCAAATACTCAAACACAGCTGGCAATTGCAGAGTAATAGAGTGATACAATTAGGCTTTAGCATTTTAGAGGAAAAGGGGAAATATATATAATGTGGAAAAAAAATTGAGTTTCTGGTGTATTTTTAGATTGTATTTCAATTTGCATAGGAATAACTTGCAGCTTGGTTAGAGGTAATAAATCAGATGTAACAGTATCTTTACACTGTTTCCAGTTGGAGTGGGACCTGGGAAGCTGATTCATACTGTATATTACAGCAAGCTGGGCTGAATTGATCAACAGAGGGAAAGAGAGATTATACAAATAAGTCTGTTACCATTTTCAAAAATGCAGCACAGCAAAAATGATTTCTCAGGGGTTCAGTGGGGCATTCTGCAAATAAGATGGTGTGTGCATGCTGTAATAATCAGTGTGACAGGTATTAATAATTTGCTCTGGTGTTGGGACATTGAACAATGGCCCAACAGAAAGATGAATGGTCTCTGACATCCAGATCAACGAGCAGAAGCAGAGACCTCAGAACAGACTCCTCTACAGATGCATTTTAAGGCTTGTTTGATACTTTATGTGGGTCCCTGTGTTATGTACAGTAACAGAATTATACAAGTATTGACTCTTAAATCAATGCACAATATTCTTCATAAATATCAGTTTTTCCCCGAGGATATAAAAAGGAATTTAAGATAAATGTCACAAAATCGTGAGCTTCGTATGTTCTTTATTACAGTGATCATTTGTCCATTTGTCTTACTGAGAAAGGGATAGTTCATCTAAATTAAAATTATTAAAAACATAAAAGGTAAAAATTTTGAGAATGTCACAAAATGTAAACGGTGTTATCGCACAAGTCTGTATACGGTCGGATATATAGCCAACTTTACCCCAGTATACTCGCATAAAGTGATACATGCTATACAACAAACCAGATTTTTTTTGTAATACCCAAAATAATGCAAATATTATTCATTGCTCATGGATCTGTAATTTTATTTTGGATATTGGTTATAAATGTTCCACTATAACAGGGCTTATTACTCAACGGCACCACAGAATTAACTCCACATTTCCGATCACCTAGAAAACAAATCTGTTAAACTGGAATTATATGAATACAGATCTTCTGCTTGTCGTACCGATTCACATGCGTCGTCTCCTACCGTGGAGTCAGGGCTTGCCACGTGTCCATACCAGAGTTAGAGCCAGTTGTCACTTTTATCCAGAGGCCAGAGGCTATCACCAGCCCAGCCCTCTTGATCTCTGATTCCACATTAGCTCTGTGTTCCCTCAGCTCCACAATGGTCTATCATCACTAAAGCTCCACCTAAATCCCGTCCTTCGGGCTACACCTTGTCTCTCATTACCCTGGTTTCATCACGTATTTCTAGCTTCACCTTAGCCCTTTATCCCTTTGGCTTCACCAGGATCCTCCTTCCCTCCGGTTCCTCACTCCCTCTGGCAATCGCCTATTCTGCCAGTCCCCCTTCAGCCTGGGTTGTTCTCTGCAGTTTATTAGAGAATTCTGACCACTTAGTTCTTTGTCAGTTGTCACTTTGTCAATGTTGGCGTGACATGTTATTTGTCATACGTTTTCTTTTCTTTTGCTATAAGAACAAATACACCAAAATTACAAACAGTATGAGAGATTCACCTTCAATTTTTCTCACCATAGGACGCATCAACTACCCATATTCTATTATTATGCCGATTACAGCTGATTATTAATATTAGATCCGGCAAATAAAAATCTATAAAACTTACCTATAAATGCTCCAATTTGCATACACAATATTCTAGGTCAAGGTTTTTAGGAGTGCTATATTGTTTGTTAAAATGTACATTTAAGGTTTGTCAAATACTTTTAATGGACTTTTTAATCATACTGAATATATATATATATATATATATATATATATATATATATATATATATATATATATATATATATATATATATATATATATATATATATATATAGCATGAGATTATGAGTGCTGTGCAGGTAATGTGAGCTAGCTAATACTTTTAACTGAAATAAAAGCTATATTTATTACACAAACCTAAGAGTATTAGTAATATTAGGTATACCTAGAATGTTCACATACTTGCAAATTATCCTATACTCCGTATCTTTGTTGAGAAACCATCTAAATAAAGTTGTATTTAGCAGACACAACCAATACTCTAATAATGAAGGCTAGTTGACGTAGTTGCAGTTACTTATCAACAAAAGTTGTATTGTTATGAATTCATTATGTCTTAAGAATACCCTTATAATACAGGCTTCATAAAAAGTGTTACCAGAAAAGCTGCTACAATGTTAGCTGAAACTACTTGGTTTTTGGCATTTCACCAATGTAGCGTCTTTCAAACAGCTTCAGCAGGGTGGAGAACCTCCATGTTTAAGTTGAAGAAAGAAAATATTAAGACACTTACATAGAAAAAGATAAAAAATAATCATTTTAATAAAAATACATTTATATATTTATATTATATACTATAAATTGTGCATCATTATGCTTCTTACACATTTAGGATATCAAGGTTCTAATTGTAAAGCTATTCAGAGCAAACCTTTTGAGCACACAGGTAGACTAGATGGGATATGAAAAAAAAAACAACAACAACAACAACAACAACTAATGAACAGGAAGACATTGTTACTGGGCAACTCACTTCAGTTTTCCTAAAACTATAACAGCATAATGGTAAGACTAGGACTAGATTCCACTCTGGACTAAATCCTCAGATGGTTAGCATTGCAGTATGGTGTTTGCAATTATAAAAAATAAAAAAGTCCCATTCTCAGATTGCCAGGATGCAGTAGAGGATGGTAGACAGCGTTCCGTCATGAACACAGAAGCAGCATCTATGTGAAATCTACACATACGACACTGAGCATTCTCAAAGCAAGGTCGCCAACAGTCAACACACACCACTGTTACACTTCTATTCAGTTATGCAGAGAAAAAGGGTGCCTTACTTTTCACTGTGGGTTCATTTGCCTAAATCAGTCAGAATTGTGTTAATCATTGGTCACTTTTCAAGCAGATCTATGTATATAGACAGTCAGGTTCAAAAATTAGTATTGTGATGCCAACGATGCCACATCATCACTGTACTACTTTATAGAAGCTACTCTTTGAGACTAGCGCTGTTCCAAAAAGAAACGAAAGTAACATAAGCTGTTATTTGTGGAAAAAATAGCTGAGCGCAAAAAAAGGTTCACTTTCATTTGTGCTTTGGTGGTCTTTCTGATGCGTTTTCAAGATTGTGTCTTTACTTTTAGATTGGAAGCAGCATTGTGCAAATCAACATAAAAACAGTTTTGTGACTTTTACTGATGACACCAGCAAAGTCAGTTGGCTTACAAGGTGTGATTCATGAGCAAAGTACAAAAATAATAATACCAAACATGGCAGAGAGAGGGTCTTAAGTATATGTCAACATGGGTGACAAAAGATAATAGTTCAACACAAAAGGTCTTTAACATACACATTAATTCAACAACATTTCAACTAGGTCAGAATTCACGAATTCTTACTGTTACAGGTGACCCACACAAAATAGATTAAATTAAAAAGGCAAATGTAAAACTGACAAATAATCTAATAAAGACCAACTCAAATCAGATGTATATGTATAACCAAAACATCTGAAAATATATACATACTTAGAGGCTTTTAAAAGCCTGTTTATTCACCTCTGGTTTGTAAAATTAAAATGAAAAATCACAAGCAGCACCTTGTTTTCCATCTTTTGCTAATCAACTGGAAAATAAAAAGCAGGTTCTTAAGATGTTGACCTGTGACATCTCTATTGCACCCTAGAGAAAGATTTCAGGAGGAGCACAGTCACTGCCTCATATACGCACACGCTCTCTCACAAACACACACACACACACACACACATATAAGATCTGGAGGTAAAATGTGCTAGGATAGAGTCCTTGTTGGCCCTCAGTGTCCCCTCTGTGCTCTCAACATTCTTTTTAGGGCATGGGGCTTTTCCAACGCATCATCGTCTAAAAAAAAAAAAAGGAGGAAAAAGATTTGATACATAAAATTCACAAAGCACTTAACAATAGGTATCTAAACTAATACATACAATATAAATAAAAAAAAAGAGAGAAAACATTGAAAAGTTTGCATTATAATTAAAAGCTACACAAGCTATACAAAAATGCCAGGCAAGCATACTGAGATGCAGTCCTGCACAAGCAAATAGTAAAAGTGTATAACATTTTTTTTTCATTATATATACTGGCAGCAATAAAAAAACAAAACGCTGACTTCAGAATAACACACAATTTTTTTTTTTCTTGTAGACTCAGCCCCCTGCCTGGAAGTTTTCTTTGAGATTGCAAATGAGCACAGGAACTAAACTGGATTAAAACTATGGACGAGCATGCCTTGAGGCATAATCACTATGTTTATTGACTGAAATTAATTTAGAGTTAATACGTCGCTGTACAGGTATTTATTCAGGACAAAAATTCTCCCAGGGAGGCGGAATTCCTCTGCTTTACTGGTTAAAGGTGTCGCTTTCGCCAACACTACAAAGTGTTTGAATCGCATGAGCAGTTAGGTGAGGTGAATTAAAAAGAGTAGGCCTGGCTCACCTAGAAAACAGAATAGCTAGGCAAATACATTTTGGCCATTTGTTCAATGCAAATAGAAGAGTTGGGAAATGAGTATTAAGAACTCAAGCTTTCTGGATATATATATATATATGCATAATTCTACAATAAAATATCGAACAAATCTGGAGGTTAACATTTTTTTAACAACAGTAAAGAGCATAAACCATGTGGAGTTTGACTTTTCAATCAGATTTGGACCACTTTTATACGTTTACAATACAAAAAAATCCAAATGCAGTTTGCTTAGTCAGCAGATTGATGGGTTTTTGTAACAAAACATTTTAAGGTTTTAAAATTATACATGTAAATCACTGACTTTTTTCTGACTTCTGACATATGACATAATGACATATGTCGAGTCAAAGGTCAGAACCTGGCGAGGCAGTCAGTCAGTCAGTTAATCAAACAATCAATCATTTTTATTTATATAGCGCTTTTAACAACACAGGTTGCATCAAAGCACTGTAAAGCACAGTTATTTATGTTAGAATTTAAAACCAATCGATCTGCTTCAGAGGACATGTGATAACCCCCCAAAAGCCTATAGGTTGATTTTACATCATAATACTTGCGAATAGATACAATTTATGGGGCTTAAAAATAATGGCTGCGATCCACCAGCATTACCAAGCTAGGAAGAGCCACAATGAAAAGAAAAAAACAACAACTCATCATCGTTCGTCTGAAAGAAAAAAGTCATATACACCTAAGATGGCTTCAGGCGAGTAAAATATGGGGTTATTTTTATTTTTGGGTAAACTATTTCTTTAACTAACATAATACAGTTCTTATTAATCTTTGTTAACCTTGATTCATAAAATGAAAAATAAAATTTTTAAGTTCATGTTAGCTCACAATGCATTAACTAATGTTAACAAACACTTATGATTTTAATAATACATTAGTAAATGTAGAAATTACCATCAACTAGATTAATACATGCTGTAGAAGTATTGTTCATTCTTAGTTCATGTTAACTAATGTTGTTTACTGTTCACTAATGAATGACTAATTAGTTAACAACAACGAGCATTTGCAATTCATTCGATCTTCACGTCTGCACTGAGAAAGTGGTTAAAGGGTCAGAGATACTCAAAAAAACAAAAAAAACACCAGATGGCAGCCAATCATTTTGAGAGGCAGGTAGTGATATTTGTAACCAGTGTTTAAAGTTTGCTGATTATACTCACTTACTGCTAAATTAAGTTTTTAAATGATATCGTTAACACATTGGATGTAGTTCTCTGGATGTAGATATATATATTATAGTTAAATATTAGACATGTATTTCATTAAGTAGTCGCCAAGCTTTGCATATTAAAATGACACTACATTTTTACTTTGGGTATTCAGAAAAGGTTTGCATTTTTCCAACTGCATTTGCATTTATGTATGATGACTATATTGGTCCTATGACCAATTTACAAAAAAAACATAGCTTGAGTAGGGGAAATCAAATTGAAATTTGAAAAATAATGAAAGAAAGAAAGAAAATGTAATTTTTCTATTTATCTTTCGTAAAAAGTTTTCTCTCTCTCTTCAGGTGAATGACCATTATAAAATGCTGTTTTTAGTGGCCTCCATGTTTTGAGGCCTGCAACGTGAACATAGTTAAAGACACACCTACCTCAGCTTCGCTGAGCCATAGGAATCTAACAGTTGTGTGCTGGCTAACTCCAGATTCCAGTCACACAACTCAAGAACCTTATGACACTCCACCCTTGTTTTCAGGCCAAGACAGAAGAGCTGCTCCACCTGGGCACCAAAAGAAAAGTTTGATAAAAGAAGAATGTATGAATATACTTCCAGTCTCAGTACAAATAATGTCCCAAAAACAGAGTAATAAGTAAAAAGATTTACGATGTATTTTTGTGTTTTGATTACTTATTACTTATTACAATTAGATTACCCCTAACCAGCCAGTGAATCATGATTACTGTGATGGCTGTTACCTTCAAGTAGTGTACAGCCTTCTGTACATTCCAGCTGTGATTCTGTAAAGCCGTCTGACATTCTTCAATCGTTACTCCGTGGACAGCCTCCTGCACCTAAACATGGCAAATCCAATAACTGTAAATCTATAAACAGTCCTTAAAGTGGTAGTTTTGGAATAGTTAGAGATAGTAAAGGGAGTTCTGCAGTGCATTTAGCTTTTGACATGACTGAATCAAGTTTAAATCTGTACATGTTTGCAAGTGCAGTAACTTACTATTTGCACTTAGTGCAAGTAACCTCTGTTTTCAAATTAACTGCCATTTATCTTCTGTCACCTTGGATACATATTCTCATGAGTTTCTCATCTTCGCCCCAAAATGGTTGTTTAGTTTTTGCCTTAATGGAGTTATCCATGTAGTAAAGGTAGGATCAGAATCAGAATGTGCATATTACGTGCCACTGCTTCCATCCACCATCTTGCTCAACATCTACACCTGATTTGAACTTTTTCAATGTAAGTAAATATAAATTTGTGTGGAGGGTCAAGCTGGGCTGTTCCTGGCTGCCACAATGTTCACACTTAGCGTATTTTTTGAAGCTGTCAGCGTCTCTTTTACATTAGAATCCTATGGAGTAAACAGTGTTTTTAAAAAAGCCCTCAGCACTTTTTAAAACACCACAGCCAGCGTCTTTTTCTGCAGTTCAGAGTGTCTTTTCAATTTGAAAAAGTCAACCACGTCAAGTGCCCTTTGACAGTTGACCAATGACCAAGTGAGTAGCGAGATCTGTCTTTTCTATAAACAACAATAAAAAAATGGAGAAGCTGCTGACAGATAAACTGATCATGCTAGTCTCGGAGCACAAGAAACGTCATTGTGAATTGACATTTTCATCCCTGTTAACTTCAAAAGCCAACACAAGAGCCAACTTTTGACGCTTTCTTGACATTTCTGCAACACACACGCGCTAGGCTACTGTTGCAGCTGTTGTTATAGAAACAAAAGACGCTCTCTGCTGCTTTTTGTAACAGACACTATCAGTGTTTTATTTTACTTGTCAGAAAAGACGGCAAGTGTGAACACGGCATAACGGAATAAGCTATGGACTTTCTTTAAAGTACTTGTTTTGCATACCAGAAAACCCTTCATGTCCAGCACTGTATGCATGGATTTCAGTGCTGAAGTCCATGCTCCAGTGTTAAATTATAAGCAAATCTTTTTAAAACGTATGCTCTTATGATTCCGTGGACAAAATCCTGTGAAATCATCTGTTTTCAATGTAGCTAACCTCGCATTACTTCATGTCTCTTCCCACTCAAACTATGACCAGGTCCTTTACTGCAAAAAGATGGTCACTTTTGACACTCTGAAGTAATGAAACTGTGACACCAAGTATTTTTATTTATATATAAATAAAGGCACAATTTAAAAGGGAGAGCCCTGAGACCTTGTTTAAACATATCCAAAGTTTCCTCTTTGCTCTGTGATGTATTTTTCACTGCGTGAGAATGTGTGTAGTGTGACAGCTGTATTGTTTGTCAGTCATGGCAACAGTAACTAGGGAGGGAGGGTCATTGCGAACAATCAATTAAGACACCACACAGTCAGCCCAAGCCACTCATGAATAATTCATAAAAAGCACATGACAGCTCATATAGGATGCATATACAAGTTTCAAAACAACTACTAATAACATGAATCGGTTTAAAATAAATCTTCGAATCTCTCACCAGTTTGACTTTGTCATGGTTGCTGGTGCTGTCAGTCCTGTTAAATGAGCCATCAGAGCTTACTCGGCACAGGCTGAGTGAGTTCTTCAGCCCCCCTCTAAATCCAGAGCCTGTCAGACTGCTGTTGTTATTGGAGGAGAAATTGGACTTGAGCTCCCTTGTTGATGAACCATGGGCTTGACGGTGGCTGTGTTTACCTGCTTCTTTTCCTCACCACTCTCTGCCTCTTTGAAAAACTTATCATAGCGATCCAAATAAGGAGGCCTCTCAGGCAGGAGGTAGTAGTGCGTGTTGCTGACCTTCTTCCCATCACGTACGATAGGCAGAATGCACGGCCCTTTGGCTGGCTCCTTATCTTTGCCCTGTGCCTGGATGACCTTGGGAGCAGCATATTTGGGATCGGAGGCGAAGCTCTGAGTGGTCGGCATTAGTTTAGCAGGTGAAGTGGAGAGGTAGGATGTGCCGTAGATGGAAGAAGCTGAGCAGAGGCTGCTGCGAGTCTGAGGGGAGCCCACGTGTGGACTTGGTGTGCGAGAGCCTGGCTGGAGAGAGGATCTCGAGGAGGAATCTGAGGAGGACGTTCCTTATCATCCTCATTTCCAGAGATTGGAGACAGCTCACCTGACCAGCGAGCATAATCGCCACCTGCACGTTTGACTGGACGGGGTGGTATGGGGATACGTGGTGGTATTTGTGGTTTGTCCTCAGAAAAAGTTAGTACTATCTGCCGGTGTGGCTCCAGACCAGGGCTAGTAGAGGTCACAGGTACATTAAGATGCCTCATACACTCTTGCTGTAGCTCCTGGAAGATCTCAGTGGACTGCGAGAAGGTGCTGGCATTGCTCTGCCTGCAGGGCAAAAATAAATTGTCTTCTATATGAGGCTTACATTCTCCAGTAGGAGTGCAGGACATACGTGGAGAACATAGTTCATCAGCTCCTCGTTCTGCACTGTTGATGGAGCTCACTTCAAAGTCATCCTCATCTTGTGCTACATCATCATAGGCTGGGGGTGGAGGGAGAGGCCGGGCATCCCAGTCCACCACTGGGGTAGGGTGAAGGGGGCGGGGTAGAGAGCGTGAGGGGCTCTGTGGAGGAGTTCTATCTAAAATGTTCTCTGCATCAAGCGCCAGTTTAGCCAGGGTTGGAATCTGAAGCTCCACCACAGGAGATGGTGAAGGTGTGGCCCATGGAAACTCTTCGCCAAAGTCTATGAGTGACACTTCTGTGGGAGTGCTGCTCCCTGGAGTCCGCACACTGTATGTGGAACGATCACCTAATTTTGTAGCACAGACCCATGCAGCTGGTTTGAGCTTAAGGCCCTTCTTCTTCAGAGAGAGCCGCCGAAGGCCTGATGAAGTTTGGTCCTCGTCCTCAGCAACAGCATCGTAGGAGGGTTCTAGTCACATGACAAAAACAAAATTGTAAACAAATATTTGCTGAAATGTCTGTTGAGCTTGACATGTAATGTAACGACAGGAACTGTAAAGCAGAAGAAATGTTTTTTGTGGTTAAATCTTGACACTGGACCACAAAAACACAAAACGTCACAAAAACACAACTCAACTCTTCGTAGCTTCAACTTCAAGGGTTTGTGAAACTACTGCCAGTATAAATTACTGTCTGATCTCAAAACTAAATGCTTTTGTGCAAGAAAAATAAATAAATGATAAAGGAAAAACATGTTTAATGAATTTACAAAATTAACCTAATCATAAAGTTAACAAGTAAAATACTAAAAAACTAATAAAAAATGAAAATGCTAATGAAAAAATCTAACAGTCTTGTAACAAATACATTAAAACGTTACTACATGTATGTTATTAGAGGCCATAATGTTTCAGCAAAGTTATCTCAGCATTTCAGTTCCAAGTCAGTCAAATGCAGTTCTTAAAAGAGATTTGCCGATGCCTTGTCAAGTAAGAGCTCTGTAAACAGCATCATTTTGGTTTTTAAAAAAAAGGACATTATGGAATCAGATGTTTACCAAATGTCATGTCAGTGCATGAAACCACAGCAAACACATGACAAACAAATAACTAAAAAACTGGAGCAATTTAGAGAAAAACAAAGGGAATGAAAGAGCAAAGCACAAATGCATACAATACAGATGAGCTGTACCTTTGAAGCAAGGGTGCTAAAAGAGAACAGAGGGGGCATAAGCAGTGCTTAAACTGAACTGAGGGTCCACACTTACTCTTAACCAGCAAAGAAGGCTGAGGGGGCCGAGGGGGAGGCTCCTCTGCAGAGCAAGCAAGCAAGTTAAAGATAGCATATGCAACAAAAAAAGCAGGTCAGAAAGGGAAAAAAAACATAAGAACAATAAGTACACAACAGAGAAAGAAGAAAAATGCACAAAGCATGAGGATCTGCATTAAAGAAGTTGTGAACTGAAAATGGCTAAATATTTTAGATTCTGAGAGCCTCTCCCCATTAGTCATTCATTTGGATTACAGGGTCCCCACACTTTTTAATCAATAAGCTAACTTCCAGGCATGTATGATTTCTAGAAAAGCATTTGAATGATTTAAATGTTTTTTTTTCTCCAGTAAATCATTTAAAGTACTCTCAGATGTGTAGTTTACTTGATTTGTTCTAAACTGGGAAAAATCATTCAAATGTTTCTTATATTTGGCTAGACTCATTTGAGGACTACCTTCTCATTGGCTGCAATGTCTATTAACCATTCCTGTTCTTGGTTTTAGCTCATAGCGGCATTTACCAATTTTGAGTGAGAAGAAACACTGCTTTTCAATAAAACAGTTGTGCTGCCTAATATTTTTGCTGAATCTGTAATACATTTTTTTTTTTACATTACATGATTTCTTCTGGACTAAAAACACAATTAAAAATAACTTAACATTTCTTGTTTTCTATGACCATTGGAAGCATGTTTAATAATGTTCACACTTTACTAATTGAAACGCATTGGCTTACTCTTAGCACGTCCAGGAGTTGAGTTGGTCTGGCAGAGTTAAGATCCAGTCCCAGCACATCTGGAGGATCCATGGGATTCCCAAGATAAAGACTGCAAAAGTAACAGAATGACAAAAGCATTTAGCAGCCCATCAGTCTACAGAGGAGACCACTTCTTTGACCTAAGTTTCGAGAAAAACAGGCTCTGGAACTCTGCCAAACGATGATTTAATGACACTGTATAAGCAAAGTAATAAAAAGACAATTCAGATTTTAACAGCAGCCCTTACATTTCACTGGATGTTTTATAGAGGTATTTACAGCTGTGATATCAGTTGATGCAGCCAAGTTCATGGCAGAGCTAGAGTGCACTGTGTTCTACTGCCACCTTGTGCTGATGAAGTAAAGTGCTTAGATGCTGTCATGTACAAAGACTTGGGATGTGGCTCCATGTAAAGTGAATGTAGCAATCTACTTATTGGCCGTGACAGAAGTCACTGTCCATCCAGCGGACAGGCCCTCTAATCTACACACACTTTTCATGCTAGTCCTATATATAAAAAGATATAAAAGAGAAGTGTGGTTCTGTGGGAGGTTAGTAGATCACAAACATGTTTTGCAAGAACAATTGTTACATAACACACTAAAACAACACATACGTGCATTTAAACCAGCTATAGAGTCAGCCAATAGAACGATTAATCAGCCAGTTTAATGTAAAGTTAAACTGATAATTTACTGTGTGGCCAATTAATACTTAAGGTCTCAAAAAGTAAAATTTTAGGAGTAGAGCCACTCTACTCCTTAAAAAAATTGGCACTAGCATTTGAAAAATTAGTTAAAATCTAACTAAAACAGTTAACATTTTTTATTTCAGAGAATACGATAAAAACTGCAGAAATATACGTGACATTACGTTTAAGTGACTCACTCATCGATCCTGTCAGGAAAACCCCAGCAGCGGTGAGGGTTAGTGTCTCCATGGCCTGTGTGAATGAAGCTGTTCTTCAGTGGACGGCTTATGTCATGGGCAGAAAGACCTGCCACTGACGTGACTGTGTTCCTGGGAAACTGACCAACCTTCAGGTGCGCTTGTTCTGACCTCTCCACCAGTAGTTCTCTGCCCTGCAGGACACAGAGACAGTCAAAAGACAAAAACATAGCATCTCTCTCTTATTTGGCTACTTTATTATAGAGGGCTGGGAACTGAGAAATTATTCTTACATACAGTTTTTGCAATCAGTATTGAATAGTTTCTCAATGAGTGAATCATATGAGCAGATTCTTGTTAGTAAAACAATAGCAGTGAACCATTCTTGAGAAATTATCGATAATTCTCATCTCTATATCTAGACCAAATTTTAAAGAAGGCCTCAAAGTGACTTCAGTTCATTTTAAATTTGACAAAATGTGAAGTAAATAAACTGAAGACTTTTTTTTTTCCTTCAAAGGACCCCTTATGTTCTCAACCTAAATTTCTTTCTTTTGTTGAGCACTAATAAATTTTATTTCTGTTGTTGTGCACAAAAATTAATTAAATAATGTGCACCTTTTAATTATTATTTATGGATTGACTATCCTTCTATATTGCATGGCGATTTTTAAAACGAACAAACGGAATATATTTTTTCAAAATAATGATTGAGAAAATTTTAAAATCTATATTCTAAATCATTGTAGCAAGACATAAATGAGTGGCAAAATCATGTAAATTCACTGGTTAAAAGTATTAAATGTAAAAAAATGTCTGGATTGGACTGTTTTTTTTTCTTCATCTTGTCTGTCCTAAGATCACTCACTATAAAATGAAAGTGTCAAATCAATCATGAATCCATAAGCCCCATTACATTTTATATAAAAGCTCACCTGCCCTCTATGATGGTAATGACATCATTCATCTGGATTTGAAGCTTGTCAGGTTCATCAAAGTCTTGCAGGGCCCTCATGTCTGTAGGCATGGTCTCTACTAGAAATTCCCTTAGAGCCACAAAGGTGGGCCTGTCATCTGGTTTCTGAGCCCAGCACTGCATCATGACATTATAGATGTCCTGAGGACAGTCCTCAGGCTTAGGCAGCCGTTCACCCTCTTTATCTATTTTGTGAAGAATCTGTCACAAACACATTTCATTTTTTTCTTACCCAGTAAGTAAATACAATAATAGCATGATCACTACTCAGAAGCAAATGTAATATTAAGCTCTAAATGTCTTAATTTTTTGAGATAACTGTCAAATATCAAAGCTGGTCTTTTATTTAGCAGATGTTTACTAAATGGAAATTCACTAAATGGAGTACATGAGGAGGGGTACCTGACTACCATTTAGACCCAGCCATGGCTCCTGACCATAGGTAAACATTTCCCACAGGGTCACACCAAACATCCATGTGTCTGTTGCGTGAGAAAATGTGCGCGTCTTCAAACTCTCTGGGGCACACCTATTTAAAAAAAAAAAAACACCATTCCAAAATTAGGTCAGTAGAATAAAATACCCGTAAATAAACAACCCACCAAGGGGAAAATTACACGAGGATCATGAACAGTTCATTTAATCAAATCGAGTGCCACAAACAATGACCTCATTCAAATTCAATTTAAATCCTGAGCTCTGGCCTGTGGCTGCATACAAACAAAACCAACCAAATTATTTAAAGCTCTCCGTATCCCTTCTCGACAGATTCAAACCACATGCAAACAAACTCTTCAATTGTAAATATATATCCAGTCTCTCCAACCCTCTCCCTCACCAGGCAAATGGGACTTTGCGATGCTCTTGCATGACGTAATGGTCATCATTCTTAGGCAGCGCCCTCATTAGCCCAAAGTCACCGATTTTGACCTGCTCATTAGAAGCTAGGAGGATGTTTCTGGCAGCCAAGTCTCGATGGATGAAAGCGCTTGGACTCTAGGTAGCCCATACCATTGGATATCTGGATGGTGTACTGACACAAAGTGGAAATGAGGAAATGACCCAGGGTCTTTCAAGCGATCAGCATGGAGCCGAGAGGTGCAAGCTCAGTCACCTTAATAAATAATAAATAAGTAATAAAGACAGTCATTAGGGAAGGAAGCAGAGGAGAAGAGGGCACAATATTAAGTTTCATTTCATTTCACAACTGAAAAATTGGAGACAATGAACACTGCCAATCAGGAATAACTCGAGAAGTCAGTGTCAGCAAATAATGAGTCTAAGAGAGCACACAAATGTCAAGCCTTATTTTAGCTCACCCTCCCTTCTCAAGACCTTGATACTTTAACACCCTGTCTTTGCCACCAATTTGATGTAGACGTTAACTGGCACACTCACTCACCATCTTCATGGGGTGTGTGAGGACAACTCCGTAGAGACGGATGAGGTTCTGGTGGTCAAGAGAATGCATGGCATTGACCTCACGGATGAAGTCATCCAGAGCATCTGGTTGGTTGAGCACATCTGTCTTCAGACACTTCACTGCCACATTGAGCTGAGGAGTACATGTTGAAAGAACAACTCAGTCAGGAAATCAGCACAGATTCATCACAAGTCCCTGCATGAGAACACATCTGGCCTTTGCTGGGGAGAGCTATCAGCAGCTGGACTAACCTGTACACATCACAATCCCACACACGCTAATGACCCCCTCTGAGACCTTTGTCTACCCTGTTGCTGGTCAATACTGAAGTTCAGAGCATAATCGCAGAGCAAATTTATTCCTGTGCTCAGCTTGGACTCTGGGTGAAGCTCCACCTTTGGAAAGAAATCATTTAACATCTGCCATTAATCTGCCTAAATTTTGTCCAGAGCCATCTGCATTACTTCATGAGCTTAAATGGATTTTGAATGATTAAAAATATTTTTACATTTTCAAAGAGAACTGTAAATAAAATCACATCTTTCAGTATGTCACGCTTCTTTAAGTTTAAAGGAGGTGTAAATCAATAACAGTTTTGGATACATGAGTTTGGCGCTTTATGTTTTGCACCTGTTGCTTCTGTTGTGTAGTTGTCTGTAATTGCCTTGCATGTGAAAAGCACTTTAATCAGATTTCTGAGGAGTTAAGCATGTACAGCGTAGAATACAAACACAAGTATCACATTGAGTGCCAGTGGTTTGTTCAAATCATAATTTCTATGTTTGAAAACCAGCAATAGTGATGCTTGCCATAAAGGCTATAATCATTAAGCTGGATGAGGGTGTTTGAATGTTACAGATATGAAAAGAAGAGTTGACATAAATCTCAGCTTGGTCCTGACATTGTTCTGTACAGTGTAATGAAGCAGTGTTTGATCTGCACAGATGGCCACGGGAAAGATGTTCCCACTCAAGTCCCATGTGCAAAGAACCCTTTGGTGTGCAATACACACTATCACTACAGCCTCCGGCTCAGTTCACACGACATCTGACCCTCATCAGGTCATTAGAGGCCCGTCTCTCCCACAAACCTCCTCTGGAGAACACAGCTGCTACAATGACACATAGAGATCAGCCCTGAAACAGGATGTTCACATGGAGCCCTGGAACACTTTAAGGGAAAGGTGGAACCACAGATACAAAGTGTCTGAAAGCTATTCTTTTGTTGATCTCAGTCTCTGAATGTCATAAACAATGTTCCTGCCAAAATGTGTAATAGTCATTAATGCTCACACTTTAAAAGGTCCAATTCTCAACCCTTAAACTATTAACTACAGCTTTTGCCTCAATACACTGCTGATTTCACTGCTAATAGTTAGCAAAGTAGTTATTAAGTTCAGGTATCGGGAAGAATTAGGGATACAGAAAATTTCCAACAAGAATGTGTGCTTTATAAGCACTAATAAACTGCCACTTTGTTAATAATAGGCATGCAAATAAACAACTAGTTAATAGCGAGAACTGTTCTCTTTATTAAAGTGTTAGCTCAATTTCTGATTTCACATGTTTGAGATTTTAAAAAAAGAATAATAAACATATCCCTAAATTCTCAATAGTACAATATGAATCCTAATCTTGAGTACATCCTGGTGTATGACAGAGATGGTGGCATCCGCAAATCTTTTTATTTTATTTTAACAAAGCTCCCTCTCTTTGCAAACAAATGCAAACAGCATTTGTCTCTTCCCCCACTCTCCATTAGAATAAATTCAGAATTGTGATTTTTTTGGTGCAATTCTCCTATAATTCTGGTTCATGAATAAAAAAATGTTTTCAAAAATTTAATGAAGGAGTCAATGAATTTTACAGTGCAAACATCAGTGCAGCATGAAGCTACAAAAAAATGGCACTATTGCAGAGCTTGTGGTTTATTTTTTTTTTCTCCATGCAAGTTAAAGAGAGATTCAGTCATAGTTCCCTAGGTATATGTGACTTTTTTTCTTTCAGATAAATGCGATTCTGAGTTATTAATTGTCCTTGCACTTCTAAGCTCTGTCATTGAAGTGGGTGGGTGTTTCCCCTTTTACAGTCCAAAACACGTTATATAAAGTGCTCACATGGTACCGGTGGTCAATTAGGCCTGTGGCGAATCAACGTTCTTGTAGGCGCAAAGGAAACTACATTTCTTACTTTAGCAAAGGAAAACCAGTGTTATATTGGCTTATATCGAAATCCTCCAAAATTCTTTAATAACCTCGGTTCTAATTCGTGATATTCAGTATTTTGTTCTTTTTCGCATTTGTCACTAACCATATACACCTAGGATGGGTGAACTAACCTTTTAAGCCTCTCACTCAGAACAGGCTTTAGGTCTACTCACCACTTTTCCATTTGGTGTGAACCACTCTCACGCTTGACAACACCGAAGGAACCATCACCCAGTTTCTCAAAGAGAGCAAGTCTTTCTCACTAATGAGACAGGTGAGGGTCTGCTGCTGGCCATCCACTGGAGGAGTGTGTGGTGAGTTTTCGGAACGTACTGGCCGGCTGAGGGATTGAAGTCTCCTTCTGGTCTCTTGCACACTAAACACCTTGGAAATAAACAACAATGAAGTCAAATGAGAGAGAGAGAGAGAGAGAGAGAAAGAAAGAGAGAGAGAGAGAGAGAAAGAGAGAGAGAGAGAGAGAGAAATTCCATAAAGAACTGCTCTTTTCTAATTGGTTATCAGCTCTTGAGGCACTTTGTATGAGGAGGCTGTGAGTTGGCCAAGGAGAGCTGAGCTATCAAGAACCAGAGTGTGGGCTGAGTGAATCCAGGGGCTACAAACTCAAGGGACAAGGAGAATGGACATGAACGAAAGGTGGAGGGAGTGAGATGACTTTAACCCCACTAAAAACAGTGATCATGACTTTAACCACACAAAAACAGACAAAGATCAGATTAGAGGAGAGTGGTGACACTGCAAAAGAAAACAGAAATAGAGAAGGCCAGAACGCAATGTCTGTAGCCTTGAGAGTGAGAGCCTGGATGTGACGTGACAGGCTGAAAATAGAAGAACTGAACTGGGACCAGAGTGAATATAGAGGATCTAGACAGAGCCTTGAACCCCAGACTACTGTCTGATAACCATACACATAGCAAACATATATTACACACTGACAAATGCCTCAATGAGTAACAAATCCAAACTCATCTTTCCATCTCGGTTCTGGACTTTCCATTGACATTTGTATACTGACTCTGAGCCAATGATATTTTTTCCTGACCCTTACAATAGCTTTTTATATTTTTACACCTTTATTTAGACATTAATTAGTATGTTTATAGGAGTTGTTTTAAAGCCCAAGGACAGTTGCTTTCCACAATATAGATGATTCAGATTTAACTGTCCACATAGCTACTGCCACCAAAAAGTCTGTCATAAAACACATTCAAACACAAAACTATATATGCACCCAAACATATTTGCATGAAAGTAACATTTGAAACAGGATAGCACTTACTAAAGCATGCCTACACACTAACAGTGGAGTGAGGAGGCAGATTACTCAGTCTGTTCCCGGTGCCAAGAAGCGGAAACAAACAGGTGTAATTTTAGAAAGCTCTCATCCTCTCAAGCCACTTCCTGTGCAGGCCCAGGCCAAAGCTGCAACTAAAGCCTTCACACAGGCAAGAAATAAGTGTCCAATATGTGTGCATGTGTGTGTGTTGGATTCATTATTTGATATAAGTGGCCAAGTGGATGGTCAGTATATTGAAGATTTATAATCAAACTGTGTGCATATGTGACTTCATAAAAGGAGTTAACGTAATCATTTTCAATTTCAAATGTTCATTATTGTACCATTAGCAAAACAAAAGCTTGACCCTTTTTAACATTAAAGGAACAACTGTATACTTTATTTGTACCTAAAAGGTTTAGCAGTACCCTGCACCTAACATGCATCTTTTAGGGTTAAATAAGGTCCACCATTGTCCATTTAAGGGTACTGCATCAATGGAAAGCAGCTGTACCCCAAAAGAGTAAATTTTTGTGCATTTTTCCTGACAGTGTATGGGAGTAGAGGATATCTGTGTGTGTGTGCTTCATTTAACACAAGTGTGCCATTTCTGGTGCCAAAGGTCAAGATGTCCTCTCATCCCACAAACACAGGAATGTGCCCTACAAGCTGATGGTTTAGACAAGAGCAATCATTTGTCAATCCTGTGTGCATATCACTCCCACATGCACACTTCCTCTCAGCACATACCTGAAACTGGAGCACACACAGACATACAGTCTATAAATGTAAATATAAATGAGTAGGAGATTAATGACGTGGCAAGTAAGATGGAGCTTTTAAAGACAGATTAATTCTGTGGTCTCTCTAATTCTAGCCTTGGCTCTTTGTGCGCTGTTAGAAAATGAGATGCCAGTATGGCACAAATACACACTTAACACACACATTCAAGGAAACAAAACATTGTAGTGGTATTTTAAATATTAAAAACAGAGCAGAGCATGCCAACATAATACACAGTTGTTGCTGTTTACTCATGTTAAAACTGACTCTTTGGTCTACACCACCCAGACATCCAGCTAGGAAACAATTCTCATACTGAGGACACACTATAACCAGCAATACAGAAACAGCTCAAAGCAAAGTATACATTTATTTAGGTCAGTTTATTTGTATGCTATAAAAATATTCTGGGAAAGCAAACTGCTCCTTTTATGCTGTCTGATATAGCTCCTAGCTTATTTTATCTCTACACCAAACCAACCTTCACAGAGTTTGACAAACCTGAAACAGGCCTTTACATTTATAATAACCTAACCCTAAACACATTTACAAATAGATGTAGTTTTTTTGGCTTTTTAATAAATGTATTCAAAAATAGCTTAAGGAGAAGAAGTTAAAAAGAAACTGTGACAAAGAATGCATCCAGGTTGACTCTTAATACTAGTTAATAATACCACTCTGGGTCATTCTTGCCAAATTACAAGGGGTAAAATTACTTTAGAAAGATGCAAACCTTTGTGTTATTTGCATATAAACAATGCATACGCATGCTGCCGCTTACATGAAACACAAGCAGAGGACAGCATGTGAAGGTGCTCATCAGTCACACATAATCAGTCGCTTTCAAAACCATTTATGTTTGCCTTACAAAATGTACTATTTATTGTCTTCATGCAAACATTCTTGCCAAACCAAATACAACTTCTGTTAATATCAAGCATAACATTTATGACA
>NC_056700.1:6124345-6125729 GCF_018831695.1 Puntigrus tetrazona
AAAAAAAAAAAAAAAAAAAGCCAGCCGAGGTACAACTTGCACGCTTGATAAAATTAAAAGTTGAATTTGAGAAATTCCAAAAATGTTCTTTGCATGGCTAGCCTTAAAAAAAAATAAAAATCTTGAATCATAGTAAAGGGGAATAAAGCGAATCATCCCAGAAGCCTGATATGGCTTTCATAAGGGCAGGAAAAGCAGAATGAGGCCAGACAAACTACTAGCAACACCCAAGACTAATGTGAAGAGTTGTGCATGAGTGTTCTATATAATATTTTTTGTAGTACAAAAAGGCAGAACCATTATGCAGATATAAAGTATGTACTAAAAATTCCATTAACCTTGGGCAGCTTATCTTGTGTGTAAAGAAATGCTATTCTCTTTGAACCTCGTATCTATTCAAAATTATAGAGCTGTCTTCACACCGAGCTACATGTAATGAAACTTACATAGCATTATCTTCTAAAATTCAGGAGGATGATACGGAGAAAAGACGCGCTGGAAAACTAAAAACAGCCCTTGAATATGCGATGAGAGTAAAAGTAATGAGAATGAGAGAGGTCAAAGGATACGACTGCATAAAAAACGTTTAAAAGCAAGCGGTGATCTGTATCAACTTTCATTCGAAACGAGTGAGCTTTTAACTACGCAAGGTCAAGGAATCGTAATGAACCATAGGAACTGCACAGACAACCTCTGAACCAAAAGCCATCGAATGTTGAAAGTATGGCAACAGGATGTCACGATCACGAAGACAAAGAAACGGGGAGGGCAAAGGCTCACCTTGTGATCTCATCATCTCCCAGCATGCCTTTTGAGATAGGAGAGTACCGAGATGGGGTGGCGGGGGTTAACGGCTGACTCAGATAGCTTTGGGTGCTGATATGGTTCTCCATGTGCTGGGAATAGGCTGAAAAAAACAAAACACAGAAGATATGATGTTATTGGCGTAATGATCAAAACTTCTTTGACGATGTTCATAGAGGTCAGGAGAGAAAAATCACACCACTCATACGTAATAATGTGAAGAAGTTCATCTACAGACGAGCCAAAGAGCAAAACTGCTGAAGAAAAAAACTTCTGCTGTAAAAGTCAACTCATAAGTAAAGGTTTTTTTTTTCATACATTTATATCAATGCACTTACCAAACATTTTATCCCAAGTGACTTACAAAGGATGAGGTACTACTGTGAAATATTCACAACAACTGCTTTCTATTTTAATATATTTTAAAATGTGATTTATTCCTCGTATGATGAAGCCAAATTTTTTGTCTTCAGTCTACAATATAAAGTAAAGTAAAAGACTCCATTGCATTGTTCTACATAAAATGATTTCTATAAATTCTATAATTTCTTTCTATTTTGATGTGCCCTTGTTAAAATCA
>NC_056700.1:6125829-6127204 GCF_018831695.1 Puntigrus tetrazona
TATATATATTTATTAAGGTGTCCTTGTTACAGTGTAATTAGAAATGTAAGTACTGAGGAATATTATTTAACTACATGTTCTTATTACATGGTTAGTGTTAGGGTTTGTCTTAAGTTTACTTGCATATAATCATGCATAATTTATTGTTATTATAATAGTAAGCGCACACAAGTAAAAAGTGTGTAAAATGTAGATCGAGCGCCTGAGAATAGAGCTAGCAAACGCAGTTATATCAGTAAGAAGCATTTACCTAGATCAGCGTCTGTAAATAATGGCTAATTTTTCATTTCGTGTGAGCACAACCTTTTTAAGGCTCAGTAATTGATGTCGCCACTATAAAAGACGTGTCCTTATTTGACTATGTCAGATGTGGTAAAGTGTAATAAAGTCAAGGATACGCACAGGCCAATTACTAACTGCAGACATTGACAACCCATTTATTTAATTCTCATCAAACAGTCCTTCACGTGTCAAATCCCCACGCAGTGCCTGACTGGCTGACGGATATAATGAAATGGGACCACTAATGAAATTGTTCTGTTTACGCCTTNCGCATGTGCAGATATCCTTACACGGCTTCACAACTCCCTCTGCAACACAGATGCACTCTTTTCTTCATATACTGATGCTGGATTTGCCGGATGGGGGAGCTGGCCACGTGATGCACTTCATGATTAAATGTGCTTTTGTCCTTCATGCCTTTAAGCCCTAATGACAGCTTCCTTTCTCAGAATCTAATGCTGGGGGGATCTGGCCTGCCTCTGGAACATCACCAAGGTGCTACATTATCGACTGTCATCACTCAGCACTTTGCACAGTCAATTTCAGTGGCCGTCCTCACGAGTTGCTGCCCCATCAGTAGAAAGTGCTGCGTCTAGCGGCTTTGAGGTGGGATTTAAGCCATAAGTGCGCATGGGACCTCGCAACGGAGTCAAAGTGCCTTTAAGGCGAGGCGGTTCATTCGCTCACCATATTATTTTATAAGTAAGTAAAAGGCTTTTTCGATTAATAAAATAAAAAAAAGAATACAATATGATTTTTTCTGAAAAGCTTACTTACAGCTGGTGACATCGGGAGGAACGTAACTATCATTCATAAAGACACTAGTGGGTTTTGCCACTTTTAAATAGACGACATCAGGGGTGTTTTTCAAGGCAGCCACGGCATCTTCATGAGTGACCTCTTCAAGGCAAACAGCATTCACCTGGAACCGATGTAACGCATGATTAGATGAAACACACATAATGAAAATTTAGGGTGCATTAGATTCATGCAAATGAAATTTGTCTTTTATAGTCTCCAAAGCTGTAAAATTATTTCACTTTTTTAAAATGCATTTGTTTATTATTTTTTACAAATGTAACATTGTAAATTT
>NC_056700.1:6127211-6135338 GCF_018831695.1 Puntigrus tetrazona
AGTTGTGCTGTCTTTGTGGAAATGGCGATACATTTTTTTCAGGACTTTTAAAAGAAAAGAATATCCATAATAGAAGCATATATTAGAATTTATTCTCTGTAACATTTTACTGCCATTTTGATCAATTTAAAGCATCTTAGCTCAATAAAAATATGAAAGAAACTTAAAAAAAGATCAGTTCATTTAAGTTACATTTAAGTCGCGTACATGCGTCACAAACTCTAAGCACATAGGTTGTCTTGTTAAACAAAATGCTTTCATTTCCTCAATTTTCAATCTAAAATGATGCTTATAATGCCATTTAGTAAATGTACAGATAATAGAAGAGTTCATGTTTACTTACAGCCATGAGTTTATCTCCAATCTGTAGCCGTCCATCTTTGTGGGCCGCTCCTCCCTCAATGATTTTGGTGATATAAATACTGTTGTCCCCAGGAATATGTTGGTTTCCAACTCCTCCGGCTATACTGAAACCTAGACCTGTCAACAGAGGTCAGAGACTAAACCATCTGCCAAACCAACGATTAAACATCATAACATAGCCCGCTTTTATTTTGTAACCTTTAGACAATTGACGCCTTTACCTTTTGGACCTTTTACCAGCTTTACATCCATGATTTTTTCTGTGACAGCTTTTCTTCTTCTGACATACAGTCTGACAATGCAGCCCGCCTCCTTGAGTGCCTCCACAGCATTGCTGTGAGTTACGTCTCTCACGTCTACATCATTTACCCGCAGTATACAGTCATTAACTCTATACAGAGAGAAAGGCAGAACATTGACTAAACGGTCCAAAAAAAGCCATAACAATTATAGTGTTTCATATACAAAAAAATATGCAATTTCTGGTTACTACACAGTATTTTCAGCAATAATGACTATAAGATATACTATTATTATCGGGATTGAGTCGCTGACAACTATTAGAGATTTTCCAGTAAATAACGTAAGGAAAGAGATTAAATTTACATGAGGAGGGGAATCATATTTATAGTCCACAAGCTAATTAAGTCACACTAAATCCAAACCTCAGTTAGGGAAGACTTTAAACTGCTTAAATCATCAGGATTAAGTCAGATTTGTTTATAAAAAAACTGTGCGTGACACAGCTACATTAAACTTGAATGGTAGTGTTTGGTGTTTTTATTTTTTGATTTTTATTTAAGAAATAATACTTCTATTCAGCAAGGACACAAACTGTTTTAAAGTGACATTAACAACAAGCGACTAATGTTACAACAGAGTAATGTTCAGAATATTCTATTTTTGATCAAATAAATGCGTTCACTTTCAAAAAGCGTTCTATAAATATCACCGTCAGGAGATGTGCGCTATTATTTTGTTGCTTTACAAATGCTCGTATTGCATTTACAAGCGAAACCATTTTGAATTTTCAAGCATGCTCAAGCATGCTCATGCTCAAGCATGCAAATGCGGAAGTTTTATTCTTTAACTGCAGAACAGTTCTCGAGCGTGAACCTTTGAGCTCTGACATTTCCCAAAGGAACGCAGTCCTGTATGCTAGCGTCCCGCATTCTTAGCGGATTGCAAAAGTCTCCGTTGATAAATTTGCAGTGCATTTTCAACATGTTTTCTGCTGAATTCAGCGCTCTACGTGTAGCAAAAATAGGTTCGGCAGTCAGAACTACCAACAACTACGCTTCTGCTACTTCAGCTAGACAGAACTGTGCTGCTTGTGCTGTTAACTCGTAACCTGCTTATACGGCCTCGGAAATAAATAGGTGCTGTTTACAAGCGTGATGTGAAACAGGCTTAATAACATATTCTCTGACCTGAGTCTGCCATCCTGTGCGGCAGCTCCTCCTGGGATGATCTTTGTGATAAAGATACTTGGGTCCTCGCCGATGTGGGGGTTATCGGTACCGCCTGCAATACTGAAACCCAGGCCTGAGTTCCCCTAAAGGTGGAAAAAAAAACCCAAACGAAAATGAAAATTAAAAAAAAAAAATTCAACCAACAACAACAAAAATGAACTACAAGCATAATGACATGACCAGGATATAAGCAGATGATATGTGAAACTAATCTTTTCTAATACTTTTCTAATAAAGGGCTTTATATACCATACTGGTTTCATTAGTTAATGTGTTACGTGTTATGAAATAAATACAATCTTTATTTGTTAACATTATAACATCATAAAACCAAATGGAGAAATTGCTATTAATCAAATGTACTAAATGTCATAATATACTTCAAGCTTTTTCCTCTTTAGTATTCTCTTTCTTACAGTGACTATTTAAAACCTTGAGCACGACCACTTTACATCTCTTTTCTTCGCGCAATTCATCATGCAGTTCTGTTCAGACGCTCAATAAAAACGATGATATTATGACATATACTTTTATACATCGTGTAAGGCATTTTGAATCATACTGACATTTTAATTTTTGTCACTGTCAGAGCAGTCTTACCCGTTCAAGTGTAATTTCTTCATATTCATAATCAGCTTCTGTTCCATTCACCTGAAAGTTTTAACAAAACAGACTGTGTCAGTATACAAATCTTTGAATATACAGTTAAAAAAAATGGCAATTGTGATCCAAATAGACATTTATTAGTTCTGCAAGTCTGTGAGTAATTTTAGATTTCACTCTCTTTTTCTGCATTGTCATGAATAATAAAAAACAGAATGTCGATTCTATAATTGATTACAATCTCTACAAAAAAGTATGTGACAAACCTGTTAAATAAACAGTTTTAAATACATTTTTAGATATTTAATTTATATATTTAACTATTATAGTACTATATAGTAGTATTATTACACACATTATACCAGAGCAAACACCGATACAACAGCAATAAGAGATATAGAGCTCAGAGCGAACAGTTCCTCTAGTACTCAAAGTACTCTAGTACTAGTTATTCCATAACTAGTACTCAAAGTTCCATTTAATACACTTATCTAAATCCACTCAACAGAATTCCTCACCAAAAGTGTAAATTTCATCTTTAGACTCCCATCTGGGACCGATTATGGGCAAAATAATCTTACATAATAAGACATTGTGCTAAAAGTGCTCTAATTATGTAAGAATGAACTGTTTGAAAAAGTCTCAGTGTTTCTGCTCTCCACTCTTACGTTTCACCTCTACTGATTCTACAGTTCTTGGCACTACAAAACTCAGGCAGCACTATATATCTCGCCAGTTACTGTGTATTTCAGCCAAAGAGGACACAGCAACCAAATCTATGAAGAACACAGACTCTAGCTGTCGGCTAAACATGCAGTGCAGTCCGTTCTGAGTTCAACACGAGTTAAGCTGTATCAACAGCATTTGCGGTATAATGTTGATTACCACAGTAAATAATTCAGACTGTCCCTCAATAAATGTCACCGAAAGTACAGCAGGCGATAAACTCTAAAACCATCTGTTTTCAAAGTAACTGTAACTTAAACATTATACACGTTGGCAAGAAACTAATGTGATAGAATTGCTTACTGGCCTTGTGTGTGTAAAACTATATCCAATCTTTCAAGTCATGACCATGTAAGACCCAGTAAACCTTAGTAACTTTCACATGATACAGGTAAGGATGGTGTTTACATGGAGCAAACATTACTCAGGATGAGTTCAGATTGAGGTTTCATTTAAATACGTCGGGCCAGTTTTATATGAAAATGGACTAAATGCTTAAAATCAAAATGAATGAAAACAGGGCTGCGTGATAAAAGCAGAAATAAGCATCAATGCATCAGCTTTTAGATGTTTGTGTGGTTCTGGAGGCTCTGCTTTAAGCTTCTAAATGACATTTAAAGACCTTAAATACTAAATTCCCTAAACATTTCGCTCTCATTCTTTCTCTGTAACTGCTGCTAAAAACATCTGTCTGTGACATCAGTGGTGTTAGGGTGGGGTTTAAAGGGGGTGAGAGATATACGTCAATACTAACACTGCCCAATACGGCATTATACTCTAATCATGCCACCGGCTCTCAGCGCGACACCACAATAACATCCATGCTATTACTTCAATGCTTTTGTATAATTGTTTCAAAGAACATCCAAAAAGGCCTTTTCATTCTGGCTAACTACATACAGTATATTCTGAGGTTATTATTGGCAATAACCCTTTCTCTAGTTTTACGGGAGGTTTTCGGCACTGCTAAACTGCATGCTGCTACTCACATACTGCATGTATGGCTACAAACAACCAGCCAGGGATCAGAGCCAATACAGGCATTTACACGATCAATATGAGACTACTACTACAGTCTACGTATGCAAGATAACGAACGATCAAAACAAGAATAGATGTACATGCACAAGTTGTCGTCAACACTGCCCATTACAACGTACATTCCCAAAACGAAAACATATTCCAAAAGCATCTGCTTATTAATAATAATAAGAAAAAAGTTGCATACCACAAGCCAGATCGCTATAAAACCACCTGCTGAACTGCTGGTAGATTCAATATCAAAGATACTTGATCCCTGGGTAACACGATGCAGACAAATCCTGTGCTTCAGGCCTTCTGCGTCATTATTATTATTGTTATTATTAGATGACATACAATTTTACTATAACCAAAAAAAAATTGACCAAAATTGTAATAATTAACCTTACTTTATTTTTAGATTGAAAAGTTTACTCCTCTAGCACATAAAAATAACTGAAGACCTTAGAAATGGCCCACGTTAAGCGACATGGCAATAGGGTCAATCTAAAGAACCGATGCTGTGGAGTTCCTAATGGACCACAGTTCTCTCTCATTCAGATAACTCTAGTCTTTGATGAAGGATGACAGAAGTCAGCTCAGCAGGCTTTCTGGCACTGGATGTATGGGATTATCAGACGCTGCTGAGATTGAGAGAAGAATAGGGTTGAAGAAGTGCCATGGGACCCTGCTAAATGTCATCCACGGTTAAATCCCAGAAACTAAAAATCACATATACTGCGGGAGAACTGTGTAACACAAGACGCAAGTAATCTCCTAAATGATGCAAAATTCAATTCATTGTAAATAAAATAAAGGTTGAACATATTTTAACATACTTTCTTCACTTTGGTAGGATATACTTTTAATTTCATTATATCAATAAATATTTTCTAAGCAATTGGTAGACTAGTTTGCTACTGAACGAAAGTGAAAACACGCTATAAATGATGCCCAGCTCCAATTTGCTAATTTTCAAATTGAATCCCCACTTCCAGTGCCATTAAGCAGGAAGCCATCTTGTATTGTGCATTTTTGAACACCATATTGAAGAGAGCGTAAAAAGCTTGCAGTGTGTGTGTGTGTGTCAGTATGTCAATGTTTTTAATGTGTATACTATCGTGTATAGGTGTATATAAACACACACACACACACACGTTGTTTTTCCCAATTATTCAACATCGTTACAAAAGATTTCCATTGTAAATGCTGTTTAATTTATGCATCAAATTAGCATATTAGAATCTATTTCTGATGGATCATAAACTCTAAAAACTAAAGCAATGGCTGCTGGAAATTCAGCAAACATTGCCCACACAAAAATAGCTTGCATTTTAAAATACATCTAAATATAAAACAGTTTTCATTTATTTTTTCTTGATTTTACTGTATGACTGATAAAATGAATGCAGCAAACTTTCGAACGGCTCGATGAACATAATGCATACTGTATATCATATATAACTGAACAGCAATCTGTAATAATCTACCACTTCTCTAAGTGTAGTACGTAAAGAAATACATCACTTACATATGGACTTACATAGGGCGAGGTGTCAAGGCTTTCTGTGTTCACCACCACCGGTGCGGGGCTTGCCTGCAAAGGAAACATTCATTACTACTCGAGCTGAAATGAATCAAGACCCATAACCGTGCACCTTGCATCTTTTCCCTATCCAACTGAGAATGAAAGAGTGAAACAAACAGTTAACTATAAAAACAATAAGAAAGAGATCCGATAAAAAAAGCATCACTTACTCTTGGCATGCTGATACAGTATTACTCTGGCATTTGCAAGAGATTAACAGCACAGCCTGTGTCCATACACAGCATAACATACTGCAGAATATGCAATACAGTGGCATAACAAACCAACGCAGACCTAATCCTTCTGCAAACATGTATCACACGCTTCACTTGTACAATTGCTTCTGAGGTGCAAGTGCGCATCAGCGATATAACGTGGCATTCTCTCTGTAATCTCGCTAAGTCAGGAGGACCATCACCGAGGTGGGTGGAGTGAAAACATGAGATAAAAAAAAAAGACCTGTGACGTGGGTGCAGGAATGGCAGTGGTCTCGGCTGGGACGGGTGAGATAGGGATCACAGGGATTATGGGAGCGGAGGGAGGAATGACATCTGCCTGCTAAACAATGACAGTGGAGGTCAAAGGTCAGAGCAGATGACACACAGCAGTAATGACTTTTCACGATTTCTCCTCATTTAATCAGATATTGCACAGAATTAAAAACAGAGGAGCAGGAAATAACAGAAAATGGAGGTAATGAAACAGAATAAACAAGATCATATGAATGGATTGGTCCATAAATTAGGACTAGGCTCTTCAATTCTGTAGTTCAGTGTGAATGGTTATGTAAGGGGTGGGAAAAAAGAAAATGAAGAAAGAAAATAAGAAAGTTTATAAAGAAAAGATCTTATAAAAAGGCTTTAAAATTTGTTTAATTAAAAATTATTTTGTAATTAAAAATCAGTTTTGAAAGAATAATTACACTGTGTAAAAAAAAAAAAAAAAAAAAANGCTGTCACCTATATTAACAGTAAATAACTTAACATTTCAAGTTGACAAAACTAAAAATGTCAGCGGATTAAACACAATACTTTAAGTTGAAACTAATTTTTGGATTTTTTTCAAAAAACCCTTATAATTCGCCTTTTACAGCCCACAAACAACAACAACAAAAAATACTGCATATGGGTTTGGAATGATATTACGGTGAGAAAATAATGACAACATTTTAATTTTAGGAGTGAAACATTAAATACAATAATATATACATTCAAATCTAGAAATGTAGTGATACAGATTTTAAATTGTGACAGAATCTCCATCAATGTAAACATCGGGATGTGTGCTATTTTGTGACTCACTTAAAGAACAAACCTTCCTTTAGATATAAAGGGTATAGTTCATCCTGATATTCTGTAATCACACCACATCATGTTGTTTCAAACATATAGGACCTTCAGATCAACTTCAGATCACAAAATAAAGATATTTTGATGAAATCTGAGAGCTCTCTGAAACTGCATAGACAGCACAACAACTCCAATCAAGGCCTAGAAAGTTCGAAGAAATTGATGATTTTTGTTTTCTTATAGTGCACAAGAAGCATTCTCATAACTTCATAACATTACAGCACAGACCACCAGATGTTGAGCTTTGAACATGCTAGTTCTCTTCCTGTCTATGTAGGGTCAGAAAGCCTTCAAATTTCATCAAAAATATCTTGATTTGTGTTCAGAAGATAAACGAAGGTCTTACAGGTTTGGAATGACAGGAGGGTGAGAAGTTTCTTTTTTGAGTGAATTATCCCATTAAGTTATATATGAAAAAATGGCCACAGTGTTTCAAGATACAGCTAAAAACAGCTAAAAATAAAAATCCAGTCCAGCAATCGACATCCTGTTGTGCAGGTCTGCGAAGGAATTAGCTTTTCCTTTTGAATATGAAATCAGTTGTCAAGATGTCAATCAAAGTTCTGTAAGGTTTAGTGAGTTTGTCTTTTTCCATTTCTGCAGGTTATAAATGTGCGTCTGCAAGAGAGACTTCAGGCTACGCTGCAACTGAACTAAATGTTAAGCAAAACTGAAGAGCATGGTGGCTGCTTACTATTTGTAAATGAAAAAATGTGATGCACAACAAATTGCAGGATCTTTTCTACTACAGGATATTATTTCACCAAAAAATGCTGCCAACCAATCCAGCTTTACAATTACACCGAACAGACCACAAGAGTGATGCTTTTCTACAGTTTTGATTTTAGAAAACTAGAATATATTCATATTCAAATAGGACATATTCATTTGTAGCCATGTCTTAATTTGCACCTCGTTTCTAAATTAAAACTAGTGCTGTCAAACAGTGAATTATGATTAACTGCATCCAAAATGAAAGTCATTGTTTTCATTTTAGGTGTGTGTG
>NC_056700.1:6135438-6154263 GCF_018831695.1 Puntigrus tetrazona
GAAGGAAAAACATTCCAAAACCTACAGCGTGTTTGTCTGCTGTGTATGTAAGGAGTGAGGTAATCAAAGTTACAACAATCTGCATGGTAGAATTTTGGACATGAGGTGATCGACAACACAGCAAATGTTAAAACATGTGAACTGATCAGGAAATCTAGATTCTAAGACCAGGACCTACCTTCATTGGGGAGATATGTGCATGTGCCACGTAACCGTGGACGTTCTCAATCTGGGAGAGGTTCTTCTCAGCCACTTGGACCAGCTCTGGCCCAGGAGCCTCATCGGTGAGCTGGGGGGAACTCTGCTCCTGTGGAGATCCTGTGTCTTCATCATGGTGTCTGTATTTCTACAGAGAACAACAGAGACCAGTTAGACAAGATTAGATGAATACCATGTTATAAGGAGATTTGATACCTTTTGAGGTCTTAGTTTCCCTTTGACACCTGTTTGGTGAACTGCATTCACACAAAAAAAAAACCTATTCCAAAACCCAGTAAGAATCCTACAGAGGCAGATTTTCAAGCCACATGTCTGATTTGAAAGTTGTTCTAAAAGGTACTTAAAGGAATGGTTCACCCTAAAATGTGAATCAAACTAGAATGAAAATTCTGTCATTGTTTACTCACCCTCAAATAGTACCAAACCTGTAATAATTTCTGTTCTTCTATATAGGCTGTTCAGTTCTATAACCAGGCTGTTTTTGGTCACCACTCACTTCCATAAAACGACCAAAACAGCCTGGTTACAAACTTTTTTCAAAATATCTTTTGTGTTCAATTGAACAAGGAAATTCATAAAGCTTTGGAACTACTTGAAGGTGACAAAACGTACATTTTTGGGTGAAATATTCCTTTAATTATGCTGCATAATAGTCCATTTTGGTCTCTCTCTCAAAAGTCAATCTCAAAACACATTATGACAAAAAATTACTCCAAAATGTATACCAACAAAAGAAATATCCTACGCTTATTTTTATTCAATACCCGGGAGTTTAAAAAAAATAGTAAAATTGGTAGGATGCTGCCTTAGAAGTCTACAAAGTAGGCAACAAAGTGGAACAGAGCAGATATCTTAGACTTTTATAAACAAATCATAAATATTTAAATATGGAAGATCTTAAAGACTGGTGTTTTAGTTCACTATAGTAACCACATAGTCAGTGCAAAATGATAGAAAAGAAATTTGTTTTTTTTAGGGTGGCATACACTTTAATACTAAAATATGTGAAGCTTTGACTTAAAGTAGAGACACACTGTAATGACTATTCAGAAGACGCAGGATACCCAGGATGACTTGGACCCAAGAATTAACCAAATATAAATATGTAGAGACTTCTTGGATTGTGCATTTTTGTCCTTGTTACAGCCTGAAAGATCCTGATGCTGTATAATTTTTTTTTTGCATGGGAAAAAGCAGCATCAGCATTCTTCAAAGGTGTTCCAAAAAGATTCATTAATATTATACTCTATTTTACAATATTATCACTGTGTCTAGATAAAATGAAAATCGTACAAAATACGAAAATAAATAAAAATAAACAAATAAATAAGTAAATAAATTATACTATCTCGTTTTTAATTTTAGGTGAAAATTAGGCAATATACTTAAGTATAATATATGTTGTAGCCAGCTCCATTTATCCACATTTTAATTCTAGAAACACAGAAAACTCTCAAACCATACATACCCTTGCACTACAGTAATGCTTTCAAATGACAATGAATGGGTTTCCCTTCCTCTAAACAGTGGCACTTGCTTACACAGAAAGGTAGCTGATGAGCGGTTTCCACAGAGGCGGAGGATGGCCACAGTTGCTATGGCAACAGGTCTATCAGATACAGACTACTTCTCACTATAGGTAAGCCAGTGATTCAAGCAGCCTCATTTAAAGCTAGCACAAGGCTCAGTTGTGCTGGTTTACCAGCATACATTTAAGTATTTGCTTAAAAAAAAGCAATTAGGAATTTACACTGAAAAGCAACTAAAAATAAGAGAAATGTTCTAGAACTAGAATGTTCTGGAAAATGTAATAATGAGCTTGAGGTCAACCTAGATAACAATCTTAACTCAGACTCTACATTATTGCATTTGCTTATTAAAAATCATCTATCAGAATGTTAGGCTTATCGTCCTATTTTTACATTATTTCCAGTGCCATCACTTATCTTTGCAAAATGTGAACATACATTACTTCTTTCTTCATTACATGGTCAAAGGCACAATAAAGAAATTATGTCAAGAAAATATTGTGTTGTCCATTTATTTTAACATAGACCTGAAATACACAATGTATAACCACAGATTGTCAAACTAGAGTTTAAAGAACCCCCATGAGACCACAAGAGGGTGCTGTGAGTTCCATATAATTTTTTTGGATTGCTAAATTTAGAACATTATTTATTTCTCATTTTATGGAACATTAACTTTATGTTAGCATGTTTTAAGCGTACATTATATTTATGCATAAAACACCTGCCTATTATATTTTAGGAAGGGGGTTCCTGGTATCAAAACGCTTGAAAGAACACAATTGTGTCTGTTTAGTGTACTTTAAGATTTCAATATGTACATAAATTCCAGAAAATTGTAACACTGACATGAAACACTTGAATATTTACATTTGAGTTTAAATTTAAATTACTTAATACTTCAGCAGAAACATTTAAGATGGAATTTCTAAACTGTTCTTCTAAACACTGCTCAACCTATAACTCACAGTAAGCAATCCAATTACACAATGCACTGTGACTAAGCCTCGTCAACATTTAAAAGTCATAGAGGTGTCCAAAGACATAGCTTTTTCTTTGTGAATCTGGCCACAAGTCTTTCCCTAACAATGCCGCCATGTTATGTAATTTTCCTCTAACATCCATAAATGGAAATATCAGCAAGACCAGTATAAAGAATTGCTATCATTAAGACTGATTTGTAGGTGTTCAATGTGTAGAGCATGTAGGCGGAAGCACATGATACAAGAGGAGAGCTCGCAGTCTTCCCTGATGAGAGCATGAGGAGGAGGATCTCCTGGCAACCACGACCACTCACTATTGAGTCATGGTCCTCTGTGGCTGAGGTAAGCAGCACACTATTCGATTTGGAGCTTTCCTGGGATACACTGGATACTTCATCTCTGCAAACTGGGATCCAATCTGACTCTAGTTTTTGAATCCAGTTTCCACCTCTGCACATTTTGCTAATATTCTCAGCTTTAAATAAGAACATACACTGCAATAATCTGCTTTCTGTGGCAATTTGTCAGTAAAAGATGAAATGCTTTAACCACAGGTTAAAATTTCATGTTGCATACTTGAAAAAGTATTTGTTTTCATATTTGCAATGTTAACGTATCTGAATGCTAAGCTATTATTTATTATGTAAATTAAAAGTTTTGAACTTCAGATGTGTCCCAATGGTGACAGAGGCAGGTGCACTGACTTTTGTTTGGTTGACTGTATTTTGATAAAGTACTAACTGCTCTGTCAAGATTGCTGTGCGTGTATGAGCACCCACTGACACGACCACTTCAACTGTATCCTTACTTTAAACACTTATTGTCTTATAAGGCATCGCAGGTCTGCTTTTATTTGTTTCATACACTGTGCTTTTATGAAATAAAGAAAACAGATCAAAGGATGTCGCTTTCTGCCGTTTGAGTTTCCTTTCTGTAAACAAATTAAGCATATCACAAAAACTAACTGAATCTCAGCCTATGTTACCTATCACTTTCCCCCTTGTTCATCTGTTAACTAAATCTAATATATTTTAAGAATTTATTCTATACATATAAGTACTACAGATTATATATGGCATATATTTTGTATTTTCATATATTGGTGAAAAAAATATATAATTTTTTCCCCATAAAAAAATTACAGTGATTTTAACAGAAAAAAAAAAACATAAATTAACATTCCTAGAATTCCCTGCGTACTGCCAGTGTATTTAAAAGGTACAAAACAGAACAATGCAATATGTTGGTACATTAATATTGTATTAGTTAATAAAATTACAGTATTTAACTGAAAATTTAAGTTTAAACTGTAAAACATAAAACACTGTAATCATATTTTTTACGGTAGAAGTCCTGCAACCACACCTGCCGAAATTTTACAGAGCGTAGTATTTGTTGTTTTCTTCTCTATTGTACTGAAATCATATCAAACCGTGACCCCAGGATAAAAAATAAGAAATACAGGAGACAGACTCTTTACTACTTAATAATATAGTGAAGCATCCAGTGACAATGCTAAAACAATAAGGGGGTGGATTTGACCCATTTGAATCTGCATGATGTAACATTTCAAATGTTCATATTTCACATGTAAACACACAATCAAATATGTATAATTCCTTATAACAGTAACAATGCATTTTAGCTCTACATTTGTCTAAATGCATTATCCCCCAAAGATAAGTGCTGTCCTGCTGTTAATACATGGTGACAGTATGGCAATGTCGTAAAGCGACAGTGTTAGTTATTGCCTGTAACTAAATCTTCCCAAGTTGTGGACTCCAGTTTTTTAGGAGAATCATTGGAAATGGTTCTAACAACAAAATCTGGGGAGACATGACATGGCATTTGGGCAATCATCCCATCTGTGTGATCAGATGCTAAAACTGTGCTGTCAATCTGACAGTCTAGAGAGCAGCATAAGCTCCTCTGCACAGCCACTATTCTTTCATATGTTGCCCTTCCTGTCATCAAGAAAATGACACTGAGTACAGAGAAATGACTAGTTTCGATCAATCTAGTCCAATCTGAGATCTGCCCAATGTGCCAGCCTGTATCTATCTGAGGCCGCAAGGAGAATTTGTGAGCAGTAGACCAGAGAAATTGGACTACACAGAGATAGTGGCAATTGTATGGGTTTCTCTTTGGTTTAGCTATGAGTGTGAGGTGTTATGCCCCTGTCAAATTTAGATGGATAACTTGACTTGCCATTATTACATCAATGGATCATGGCAGAAATAGAGAGCAATAGAGACAAGAAACCTACCAAAGCCATCATAACCTTCCACGTTTTCTTTAAGAAACTAAAAATAGAAGCTGTGCATTCAACCAGCATGTTCTGGAACAAAGGACGATTGACTAAGAAATTAGTATTTACAGGAGCAGCAGTCCAACACCCAGCATAGGCTCCTTCATACATCACTGTCACACTGCTGTTTCCCCTCCAGTTTAATCAAAGAAATGTCTTAGGTCGTTTAAGACAGTCTTTGCTTAAAGATGACCTAAAAACAACTTTTCCATGTTTGAACCAATATCGTATTTATGCGTTTCAAAATTATCTTTTAACCACCTATAGAAGCTAATCGCATTGGCTGTTATGTTACACTAAGGTTCTGCTTAAAAATACACTGTTTTCAAGAATAAAGTTCACAATGATCTTGCAGTACTTCAAGTTTTCACTCAAAGAAAAATACATGTTTTTAACCTTTTTATCAATTGACAATGAATTCCAATTCCAAATGTCAATCCTGAGCAGAGCAGATGACATGTAATCCTATGGGCTTTGCATCAAGGATTTGAGAAGTTAATGCCATGGTGGCATTGATGCCATACGGCACCCATACAGGCAGTAATCATGCCAGAGGCCAAAGGTTGCTGGTTAAACTATTCCAAAGACTTCTGTTTATCGAGTGATTATATAATCATTTAAATTAATTATCCCTCCATAGGCTTGATTGTTACAAAAAAAGCAATTAAGACAAAATCGATTCACCACAATCATGCACACAAATAATAGTTCACAATCATGCTGTAACAAGCAATTTATAGTATAAAAATGAAGAAGTTTCATACGTGAGATTCTGTAAGTGTTTGCTAAGGAGGTTCTTGTGCTCGGATAATGCCAGAGCTAACGCATTACTGTGTGACATGCTCTCATTAAGCACACATAGGCTTTACCCTGAGCTAATACAATGAAATGTGTGCAATCTCCATCAGTGTATAGAGAGTGATTACTGGTAAGCAGAGTGTTAACTACAGTAAGAGCAGAGATAAGCCAATGACTGATTAAAAGAGAAAGGGCTGTGAATAGAGGAAAGACACCCTTGACGTGTATCAACAGCCCTAATACCAGCAGTCGAGCAGTTGTAAACATGCTGGTAGTTAACATAAAATACCTTCCGAAAGTAGATATGTCTTAAGATGTGACATGGAACAATTATTTTTTGTAATTATAAATTCAGCTTTCATAAGCTCATGTTAATAAGGTCTACATAAGAGCTGTTGTGATCCAGATGGAACCTGGGTCATGCCCTCATCCCACTTTAATTTCTACACTTGACTTGTCATAAAAAAAGTAAAGTTAAGACCCTATGTTTGCACCTTCCCCTACACATTCATATACACATCTTCAAGTTGGAAACATGGCCGTGTTTTCTCAATTCTGTGAGAATATCCCTACTTTTGGACTCAACTTCTCTTATCTCATCAAGTTGACTGTATGTGCCATAGTTTGTTTTTTTTTTGGCAGCTGTACAGAAGACAATTTTGGCAGCAACACCTGGATGCACATTCTGGACAGATTCTCACAGTCTGTCCTCTAGCTCTGACACAAAGCAAAGCAGAGAAAGTGAGCAGAGAGCTCCACAACCCACCTTGCATCCAAACATGAGTGAGATGGTGCTGTTCGTACAGGCCACTTTGCAGTGGCACAGCATGGGCGAGAAACAGTCCAACTTCTTAATGCTGGGTGACATTTTCTCGCCACTGTGACAGCTGAGCCGATCAGCCAGCGAAGAGCCGGAGACTCGCCTCCGCGAGCGATACTTGCTCCTTCCTCTCCGGCCACCTCCTGCTCCACCACCTCCCCCCGCACCTCCTCCTCCTCCTGCCCCTCCACTGCTGCTGCTGCTGCCCGCTCTCACCATCCACCCTCATTCCTCGTCTCACTCCATCACGCCAGGGAAGGGACAGCCAGTGTGCTTCCTTCATCCAGCGAGTTTTCCACACGCCCCCCTCTCCGTCACCACAGCTTCGGTATTCCGCTGTCTCTCAGTGCCGTTCTTCTTCTGCTTCACTTGCTTGGAAAGGAAGAATCTGTCTCTCCACCTTCCTCTCGCTCTACCAATGTTCTGTACTTCTCCTTCTTGACCGGCGACCTCTCGGCTGTCAGTCACGGTGGTGGAGATGTTTACACGGAGGCCTCGCAGGAGCCATGCTGCTTGAAAGAAAGTACAAGCTTTCGGCTCTTCTAGTTAAATCTTCTCCATCACACAAGACACCAGACAACCTCCTTGTTTCCCAAAAGAGAGGTGAAGAACGGCACAGTGAGTGCAACGCAGTGAGTTGTGAGGAGAACGAGGGAAGAGGAGGAGAGATGTGAGGGGAGGAAGGGAGGGAGGGGACGGTAAAGCTGTTGCAGCGCGTGGTGTTTGTCACATGGGCTTCGTCAGACAGGAGTTGGGTTGAGTCTCTCTCTGTCTCATCCTCAGTGTGGGTGCTCTACGTCACCCGATAGACTGAGGGGAAGGAAAAAAGCTAAAGCAGTTACCAGTGAGAGGAACAGCAAATGAACATCCTCAGGGAGCACAGTCTTGCATGGAGGAGGAGGAGCATTAATGGAGTGGCTTCCTGCACGTTTACATGGAGGAGAGAAAAAGTGCAGGGGGAGGGGGAGCTCAGAGACTGGCCAATAAGACGACAGAATGTCATTGGCAGCTGACTGGACAGTCTGGCTGTGACCTTCTGAGAACGGTGCCATTTCTGGACGGAATCCATACGATAGAGAAAGTGGACCGTGACAGGGCCAGACAGAGAGCTCCTTGAGCTTTACTGTAGTCTATTTTTTCCCCATTTGATTAAGATGTCCGTGGAACATTCGCACTGGATGAACCACTCGGGTCATTGGGCAATAAGAGGCAGCAACATGGGGGATGGTCTGCAATGACAAAAATCTCTCCCATGACTTTGCTTCGGGAAAATTTTAAATCAGCAGTCAAGCTAAAAGGGATGTAGCAAAATGCTGCCATACACACTAATCTAATCCTTAACGCTAATGAGATCCTGTTCGTACACAACGTGCGCATACATGTGCTATATCCTGTCAGTGCAGCAATCCTAGAATAAAATCAAGCCAATATTGTACATTTTGCTGTACAATTCTTTCAATTTCCTTAAAATCTTTGAGATTCTTCTCTCATGCATATTTACAAATTGTGCAAATGTCAAAGGGCTCCAAGCTAGTAGTACAACTAGCATCAATTACCCCCATTTTATGTTACTTCGGCTGTCAGCGTGCCTCACTGTCCAAGTGTGACTCAGATCCTGCCGTTCCCGTTATATGTATGCGTCACTCAGTGTGCAACACGACTAATGGCAAACTCCATTCAGGGCTACCGATCACCCGAATGCTCGTATGCTGCATCATAAAGACACATATGACACACTGCTCTCTGAAAAGAACAAATTTATGGATGCAATTAGTCTTATTTTAGANATAGAGTCATGAGTCTCAGGAAAAAGAGAGATTTTGATGCTTTCCTCCATTATTAATGGCCTATTCCAAATTGTAGCTTGATATAGTACTGGCTGCTCTGGAATATCTTGGTCTCCGAGAGCAGGTTTAGTTGATTTAGATGAATAAAATCACTTCTGTGGTTTCTGACAGCAGAAATGGGGAGAAGCTAAGAAAATTACTAGAGCTCAACAACTACTAATAAGCAGATAGCGGAGAAGCTTTAGAACAACCTGATCTCAGATAGCTTGAAAATGTCATCTTGTCAGTGATTTCAAGTATACTGTTTCTTGACTTCTATTTTAAGTATGTTTAAAAAAGCTACCACCTGTGAAGAAAAAAAGAAAAAAGAATTATATAAAAACTTGTATGTCTACTTACTTGTTTTTTATAACTATGGAACTATAATACTTTATAATATTGTTTTATTTAGGCAGCTATGGTGGATAGCACACCATTTTTAATTATCTCCAAAAAGAGCTATAGTTTGTTCTGACTGTTTCAGGATACCCTGCTTTACTACAAATAATTACAGAGAATCATGTCATGATTTCAGCCCCTAATAAGCACTTATTGTGAGAACCTAATTTAGCACAATTCTCACCAACACTGTGACACAGCAGACTTAATATTCACCTTCTATACAAAAAAGTTGTTGTATTAATCAAGTTCCTATTTTTTTTAAAAAAGGCAAGTAAAACGCATCACCAGTCTAACCAAGTAATTGGCTTAATTGCAAATCTTCACCTGAAAGCGATGCAGTGATGAGCACAAAAGTATGTTGCCTTTGGGGAGCATGAAATTAATGCACACAGCTCCACCTTGTGGACTGTATCCAGAGTTCAAGAATCTTATGATTTGAGCCTGAGTTTTCATACGCTCTATTGCACCTGCTGTAGAGTTTATAGAGCATTTATAAGATGACAATGAGAAATTCCATGTAACTTTACGCAAAAGAAGCAGACAATGTACTATTTTGTTGGTTTACTATTAGAAACAAGCATGTGCATTACAACACAACCACACACACCTTTACAAGAAGCTGCCTTACAAGAAGATTTTCAGTATGCAATGCTATAAAAAATGCAAAAGAGGGATGGAAATTAACAATTACCAAATGACCAAGTCATTAAAGAATTTAATCAATCAGACCATGCACACTGCTAAACCACTGTAGACTAGTCTAAAAATGTTGTCTGATGTCGAGCATAGGCTTATGAAGACAAATAGATGATCTTGCCATATTCGAATACAGAGTTACAAAGGCTTAAAGTCAAGAGCTTTTTCTTTTTTCGCGTTAAGCACTTTACTGAACAAACTGCTTTGTCTCTAAATAAAGTCTGTAATCACTGTTGCAACCAGATGCAACTCTTCATACTGCAGTTTATTGCGCCACTGTAAATGGGGAAAGAGATTTAAAGCTCTTACACTTTTGAATGGAAAATATTCTAACAAAAACATTCTTGTGTTACAGCACAAGTACCTATGTACTGAAATGTACTAAGAATTTCTCGATGATCATTTTCTTTTCCAGCTGTTTACCTTCACAGACATAGGCTGTGTTTTGTAACTTGGGTGTCTTTAACATTAACTTGTGTCACAAACCTTGTGGTTGACTAAATGTGATAAAAACGAACAAATCACATTTAACACGGGACTAAGACTAAAACTAAAAATAGCTGACAAAATTAACACTACTAGGTAAATAACGNTGTCTTTAACATTAACTTGTGTCACAAACCTTGTGGTTGACTAAATGTGATAAAAACGAACAATCACATTTAACACGGGACTAAGACTAAAACTAAAAATAGCTGACAAAATTAACACTACTAGGTAGATAACATAACAGCAGTGGCCACGCCTTTCGTCACGCTACACTACATCTCCACTGAGAGCTATGGGTCCATATGGACTAACAGCTGAAGTGAAAAAAAAAACACACATTAGAATGTGGTTTTGTAAAAAACATTTTTACAATTACTTCACCAGCCTTAAAGGAATAGTTCACCTGAAAATGAAAATTATTTTATTTTACTAGGTTCTCAGATAAACAAAGTTTTTTAAAAATGTGTCCTGGCTTTTCCAAGCTTGGCGATGCTTGTGGATAGAGGCCGTTATTTTGAATCTCCATAAATCAGATATATCTGCAAGTACATGCGTTTTTGTAACAAAAGTTTTTAAATGATAACATAACTGACTCAAGTTATTTTCCGTGAGCACACAGATTTCCAGCTTTTCGGCTGACCTATTTAACAACGTATGATGAAACTTACGTCATATGTCAAATCAGAAGTTTCTAAATTTTAAAACTAGAAATATTTTTGATACAAAAACCCATCAATCTGCTTCAGAGGACATGTGATAACCCCCCGAAGGCGTACAGGTTAGTTTTCTGGGTATACTTGTGGATATATGCGATTTACTGAGCTTCAAAATAATGGCTGCTATCCACCCTCATTACCAAGCTTTGAAGAGCCAGGATGGTTTGGGGTGAGTAAAACATTGGGTACTTTTCATTTTTGGGTGAACCATATTAACACACAGAGGCCATCCATCAGAGCTGACCAGAAGGTCCTTGTCACCAAAAACAACCATTATATTTTTAGAAGAGGAGATACTATTGCAGAGCCACTAAATGCATAATTCAACATAAAAGCACAAGGAGAAAGAAAAGGCCTGACATCACTACCATGCATAAAAATGACAAGAGTAACTGGGACCTGAGAGACAGGACACACGATACATTACTGCACTTCACATTGAGATCATAATCGAGCTTCCATTGTTTATTTCAGTATATATTAATGCATAATACGCTTAATGAGTAATGCGTAATAAGACATTATCAAGAACTAGTCATGGTAGACTGACATCAAAAATGTTGTATATTTGGAAGAAGTGATTAGCGTAGACTGTAATGCCCAGAGGACAACAGTCCATATCAAAGCCAATGAGTCATTTATTTGCGTGGATTGAGATAATGTGACATTTGATGCAGGCTACGCTACAGTGACTCCCACACAGCCCCACTAAACCAGATTTAAACAGTGCATACACAAGCACAAATGAGTTGAATTACTTGTGTCTGTTTAATCCCTTAGGCCAGTCTATGGCTAGTTTTTATTACAGAGCTCTTCGGCACTGCTGAATTTAACAGGCCTATAGACTATTAAAAGCATATAAACAGTAAGCCCTGATTGAAACATTTCAGAGTGCATAAAGTTGATGAGCAAATATCACATGCATCGCGACAGTAATTTGATGGCCAGGCAATGGAAATGTTTTAGTAGTTGTTTAGGGAGGAAAATGATACTAAACTCTTATAATATAATAAACTTTATGAGCGAAAACTGAGAATGTATGCAAAAAGAGCTTCTTTCTGCTTGTCCTAGTCGATGCACAGCCCACATGGAAATCTATGTGCTTTTAACTGCAAGTCTGACATGCCCTAAGGCTGGCACAGACCAGAGGAGACGTGAGCATGAGCACTCATGCATGCAAAAAACATGCAGTCGCTGCACACAACTAGAGCCCATCCTCTGTGACGCCTCAAAAGCAGGCACTCAGAACAAGGGGCGGGTGTGTCAGAGGTTAGGAAGAGAGGGGAAGAGACAGAAAGTGAGAACTCTTTGACAATTCCCAAACAGGGACGCAAACCCTGCTCTCTTGTGCAGAAATAGCCTCATCTGCAACATTTCTGACAACAGGAGCTCATAGGTTATTTATCGGTTTACTTAGAAANAAAAAAAATGATAACCATAAACTCTTCAGAAATGAAATAAACAGCAGTTTGTGAGTTCAGTTCAGAGCAATACGTTACTCCAGGCTGAGCCAAACTGCTTATAAACAAAGCATAAACTGCTGCAGCTTGCACTCTGCAGTGCAATCCAGTTTATTTTACATAGTCATCAAAGGTCCAGATTAAAGTCTGGACTTCTTGTAATATCACTTTTCTAACATTTCTGCATAACAGAAGAAAAGCGGCAACTGGGGGCAGTCAGTCATGATCACAAATTGCAAAGCTCAAGTTCTTCATCTCAAACTAGGGGTGATAACGTGTGTTCTGGGCCAGTCACAATGACCACCTCATATTTCCCTGTTTCCCAAGACATGTTACATTAACAACCAATATTCTGTGCGCTACCTAGCAGTATTTTCANCAGATATTACTTCTCATTTTTAAATAAAATACACTGCATGGCTCAAATCAGTTAAAAATACAGTAACCCAATTTTATTTTTACAGAATGGACTAATATATATAGTTTTGATTAATCATAGGCCAATATGAATCAAACAATAAGTATCACTTCAGCCCACTGTTAAAAGAGACAGTGCCAGAGATCAAAGACAGAACGTCAGCCTCCTAAAGGTCAAAATAAATGACAGCAAGGCCCTTGAGATAAACAGCACTGAAAAGCAGGGCAGAAAGGACTTGCATACAGAAAGCCAGATGTTGTCCAGACATCCTGCTGCCATCTTTCTTTCTCTCAAATAAAACAGCAAAAAATGTATTAACAATGATTAATGTATTGGTAAATCTAAAAACAATTCAGCATTGCATGTTCAGTCATATATTAACAGACAAATAACATTAAATAGGGAAATAAAATTACTTGACTAAAATACAGTGAGAAACCACGAAGATGTAGTGATTGATGTAATGCAATGGCAGCACATCTATAAAACTGTTGGTATTGGTATCCATTGCTACATTAAGGATACTATGAACGGAAAATAAAAATGTAATGCCTACAGCCCCATAGCTTGTAGACAGGCTGATAATATATATAATAATAAAAATAATAAATAAAATAATAGGCTGAAAATATAGGGATGCTGTGAAACAAATAAATAATAAAAAATAGCACATTGACTTAAACTTAGTCTCAAGCCATAATTCTTTCAAGAAACCAGGTGAGAAAAAACAAATAACCAGACAGATGATGTAGGAATAGTGAAAAAACAGAACACTGAAGGGACACTGAAAAGCGGTCAATAAATGGGCTATAGTTTTTCCAATGGCAAATTCTAAAACTTTTAAAATGTCTCGACAATCTTGAATATTTAATTACGGTGTTGGTTAAACAACAACATCATCGAAAGAAAGCAAATGAATAAAACACTATAAACTTTCATCGTCACACTGTATTGTCTTGTGAGCAGAGATATATTGACTTTCAACACAAAGCTTGTAGCTATGACTCAAATGTAATGCATTCAAGGGTGATCAAACAGGACACGTTACAATCATAAAACTGCCATAACTAACCTACGTAATACCAAAAACGGTTATTATAGTGTGTACACAGCCGATAAACCGAATTCCCATTGATAAAACGGGGTAAATGCCTTGATTCAGACGCTCGCAGTAAGTGCGCTTACCTTGGTTGTAACAATACAAATGCAGTCCATCCTCTCATACCGGACAGAGACCTCGCGCCTCTCAGCACGTCATTTCGCAACTCTCTTCTTTAACGAGAATCACGCTAAATCCGTTCACAGCTATTCCTTAAGGACCGAGCGTAAAACAAGAGCGATCCACGTGTTTNGAGAGAGAGAGAGAGGTCCGCACATGTCTCCAAATGATCCCAAAACGCGCGAGTGAGAGCGCGCGCTGCATCACACTCCCGCTGCTGTGCCCAACATCTCACTGATTCAACTTAGAGCGAATGCCTTTACTTCTTCGCGATCATCAACTCGGTTTAAATTAAAGCGCTCGGAAACAGCCTCAAGCTTTCAAGAAATCCGTGCCCGCATTTATGGATTCTGCGCAAAGACCAAACCACAACAGAAAACGGGTCATTATCTAAAAACGAATGAATGGTTTTCGCGATGTCTATTGAATATAATGTGGTCCGTGGCGGGACATCGTTAATTACAGCTCAGTCGGCACCGGAAAACATCGAAAAAAAGACATCCGGTGAGGCATGGTGCGTGCAGTGTTGCGATCCAGGTCTAACTTTAATACTTTGTTAAAGACCGCATTAAAAAGCTCGCGTGGATCTCGGAAGAGTAATAACTCATATCAAACGTTTTTCATAGTTTTTCACTATTGTTAAACGCATTGCAGGGACGAAGGAGGCTTTTCAGGATGATCCAAACTTAAGGAATTAACCTGAACTTTATTCTTTTTAAAATGTGTTAATTACCGATTAAACAACATAAAATTGCGCTGCGATGTAATTTTGTTCACAGCAGCGTGTCTCGCATCCTGTAAAGACTGACAAGTGCAGATTTGAAAGTGACAACTCGTACAGGAGAGAAATCCAGACACCCCACAGAGAAAGTGTTTTGGCAGATCTCAAGCGTGTTCCCAGCAGATGCAGCCCCGCCATCAGTCACCTCACGCCGACGGTGTAAAAGCAGTCTTTATATAGATCACGCTGTAGATTGTCCTGAAATGCAGTGTAAGAATAAATATTTGATGCGCACAGTGATTAGCCCTTCCCTCTAGAAGCAGCCTCTGAACTAGTGTAGGCTGCAGCTGCATAAAGGGTTTTGGATCATAGGAAACATGAAGAACACTGGGTAGTAAACGGTTTCACACGCCTAACATTTTTTAAACATTTTAACATCCACTTTGTCTTTGGGTTAAATATACAATATTGAGATTCACAAAAGTGATGTACATGATGAACAGTGTAGAATATAATACATTATTATAGCAATTCGTTACTGATCATAGGGATAATATGTCTGACAACTAAACGGGTGTTGCATCAACCCACAAGGTACTTAGCTTTGTCGCTTATAATGGGAGTGATATAGCTACGTGCATTAAAAAGCGCACCACGTAGAAATTTTCAATGGCTGTCTGAAAATGCAAATGTGGACCTTGTACCCAAGAATAGGTCTCTGTGGAACAAAAATGTGTGTCTCCAAATATTGGTCTTTTTCAAACCAGGACAGGTATTTTATTTAAATCAAAAAACAGAAGCCCAAAGAGGCCATGCAGTTTTATTTTCTTTCTTGGTTTTTCATGATTGCAACTATTTTGCTATGCCTAGATCATGAGAAATCATTGATTTTTCCATAAAACTGGGCAAAATGCAATCTGAAAGTCTGTTCATAAAGACATGGAAGGATTTTAATCTTTTACTTTCAGTACTTACACTTTTTCTGCGATTGCGATGAAGTACAAGGTCAGACAAATTAAAAGTGAAATATAGGCTAAAAACAGTAGCTATATTGTGACAGTTAAACATTTCACCTTACGCTGTAACACGTGTTTTATAATATTTGATGAGCTTCAAAATAAATGAATAGTGAAGAACACAACTTATGGCACATGAGAAGCAACGATTTTATTCATATTAAATCCCTCACAGCTGATTTAAATCTGATTTAAATCTAAATCTAAGCTTTAAATCTGGATTAAAATGCAACTTATGTTAGTATTGTAGGTTTATTGGTTAGTTTTTCTTAACATCAACAACACATACAAAAGGCACTTAATTGCATTGGTGCATCTTACCCTATAGTATTTTGATGTGTAAGCTTTATATTTATTACTGCTATTTAACTAATCTTGTAATACGCATTAATATAAAGATGTGATCTGAAAACATTGCATCATTGAACATATAGACACAATGACTGATGCAAAACTAAGAATGAAGGACAAATAAATTTGCCAAATAGAACAACAAATGATAGCTCATTTTACTTAATGTCTGATTAAGANAAAAAAAAAAAAAAAAAAAGTTCAACATTTGGTAGTTTACAATCCATTTATATACATGTAATCTCTCTTAATGCTTCTCCAAGGCTTGCCCAGACAATTGAACTGACCGATCATAATGCCATCTTGCCAAACAAATTGCCAAAAAGTCAGACAGGACAGATTACCTTTGGTGGATTTAAACTTATGTGTAATGATGTCTATGTTTGAAAATAACTTAATGAGATGCCTTAAAACTGGGAAACGCCTTTTTGTTCTGCAGATACCTAATTCTCTTTTCACTGGTAGAACTCCGTCAGAAGCCTTGCACCCAGACCCTGATGGCTCAAACGACTGCGGGAAAATGAGTGATGGCGCATTTCAGAAATATTGTGTTTATCGTGCATAAATAGTATTTTTTATATGAATAAACAGTTGCCCTGGTAATTAGAAGACTGGCTTTAATTTGAAGGCAGTCTTGCAGCCAACTGTAACTCTTTGATCTATTATAAAAGATCAGCTGTCTAGCTCACTAACAAACAATTATTACATGTCATTAAAATGCAATTACAATGCTTAGTAATCAGTCGAGTTACTTATAGCAGTCACTAACAGCAATAGCAACACAAGCTATATATTACGATAAAGTCTGGCACTAACCTGTGCTGTAGTGGCTACACAGAACAGTAGTAAATACCACCACAGGTAATGATTGAGAGTAGTGGTTGAAATATCGGCTCATAGCCGACCTTTTTTAAATATTGGCATCAGCAAATAAGGTTTTATATATGAGCTGTGTGTTTTATTTTGATGCCACTGAGAACGGCGGCACCTGAGCTCACAGCGCACACATTCTCCCCCTTGTTTGCGGTCACAGTTCTGTCTGATACAGATAGAAGTCTGTTTAAAAATTAGATAGAACTGTTAAACATGAGTTGAATTAAAAGGAGTACAAAAAAGTATTACAACAATTGCTTTTATATTATTCATAATGGAGAGGCAAATATTATAATACATTCTTGTTTGCCCTCAACATTCAGCAAATATGCATGTATATCATTTGAACAAATCTTTGCATGACTAATGAACATTTGGGTATATAAAAAAGTGTGCATTTGTAATGCATTTTTCTTTACGATGGTCTGTTTGTGCAAATTAAATGTGAACAAGAGGAGAGTTCAGCTTTACTGGCATTCAGCAAACTTTGCGCTTGTGATTTCACATTATATTGTACTTTATGAATTTGCATAAACCATGGCTTCAGTGGAAAAATATTCCTAATGCGCACAAACTTCTCAGAATACTGAGTGTCCTGTTGGTTACAGTGTTTATTGCCTTTTAAATTATATTTTTATTAAATATGTAATTATTTGTGATACATTTTCAAATATTTAAACATTTCTTAAATATGAATTAAAATTTTAAAATATTTATTTGCTTTATATTGGCCACCATTCTTTCCAAGATATCAGCATTGGCTTTCAAAAGGATTAAATTGGTCACCCACTAATTAAGAGGAATTATTTTTGTATGGGCTCACAATTATTTTTTTTCTTTGGGTTTTAGCTTATTAACTGTTTTTTTATAGATTAATTAATACTATATTTTATTTTAATATAATTGCTTAAATTCCTATGTATGTTTGCATGTCAATAAAGTGCCCTCCACAATTATTGGCACCCCTGTTTAAGATGTGGTTGTGGACCTCTAAAAATGTTTTTAAACAACATAGAACACAGAGAGAAAAGAGAAAGGACCAACCTTTAAGTACATTACTTTGAAAAATAAATAATTTGGGGAAAAAAAACTTGAAATCATATGTCCCACAATTATTGGCACCCCTAACAATTCCTCTGAAAAAATTAGATTTTTGTTATATATTTCTGTAGTTGTAGTTGGTCAGGGTATCTAGGAACTTTTAATTAGTAATTCATGACTTCAGGTCACAAAGTCTCCATAACAACCATCAGACGCTCTCTACATACCAACAAGCTGTTTGGGAGGCATGCAAGGAAAAAGCCTTTTCTCATGAACACTCACAAACATAAACGTCTGGAGTTTGCTAAGCAGTACTTGGACTTCAACTGTGATTGTGTGCTTTGGACTGATGATACTAAGACAGAGCTTTGTGGCAACAAATGCTCTAAGTGGGTCTGGTGTAAAACAGTATGCGAAAAAGCAAATCATGCCTACCTTGAAGTATGGTGGAGGATCTGTGATGCTGTGGGCCTATTTCTCTTCCAAAGACCCTGCGACCCTTGTTAGGATACATGGCATTATGAACGCTCTGAACTACCAGGAAATTTTAAATAAAAACCTGATGGCCTCTGCCAGAAAGCTGAAGATGGGTCGTCATTGGGTCTTTCAGCAGGATAATGATCCAAAACGTGTGGAAAATCTACACAAAAATGGTTCAGCAGTCACAAACTCAAGGTCCTCCCATGGCCATCTCAGTCTCCAGACCTCAACCCAATCAAAAACCTGTGGGGCAAGGGCCCAGGACATTGGATAATCTAGAAAAATTGTACAAAGAGGAATGGTCAAAGACCACTCTCTCTGTGTTCTCCAATCTTGTGAAATGTTATAGGAGGAGATTAAGTGCTATCTTTTTGGCAAAAGGGGGTTGTACAAAGTATTAACATCAGGAGTGCCAATAATTGTGGGACATGATTTCAAGGGGTTTTTTTTCACTAAAGTA